>NC_072738.1:103190950-103206855 GCF_026930045.1 Uloborus diversus
CTCTTGAAGAAGCTAAGAAACAGACAATGTTTTTATGGTATGGTAGGAGATTCGAAACAATGTTACAAGTATGAGAATTACACCAATTTTTGGCTTCTTTTGCTGCGATTTTGAAAAACGTTTGAAAAGTATACTTGGAGATACTTGATCCTTTTGAACCAAGGAGACTTGATCCGGGATCAAGTGTCCTTTCATATGAAAATAAATAGATAAATAAATGAAATAAAATAAAATAAATAAATAAATAAATAAATAAATAAATAAATAAATAAATTCTTCCAAAAAAAAAGGATCTGTAATTTCAGTATTATGTTCTTAAAAGTGCCCTAGCAAAACCGTCGTATAAAATTTATTTTTTATTCATTTACTAGAAAATCGCCCGTCAAGGTATGACGGGTGAAAAATGCTTCAACATTTGAACGAAGCCATTGCCTGTTTGGTGATATTTTGATAGTTGACATTTTAACCCTAGCTCCAGTGGATTTACCCTAAACTCCAGTAGATAGAGTTCATTGTTGACCACGTTTTCGTTTCTTAATTCTCCTAAAATGGCAGCCTTAACAGGATAAAACAGTTAAGATACCGGATCCAGTTCAGCCTCTCAAAATAAAGCATTTTCCTGAATGTCAAACATTACCAAAAAATGTTATCAAATTACCATGTAGTGGAACGAGATTCATTGTTGACGACGTCAGGAGCATTACTCGATCATTCGCTATTATATATATGAGGATTTATATTTTTGCCAATTCAGACTTTAGTTTACATTCGGGATTTATTTTTCATTTTGATTCAGCTCTAAAACTTCGTTTTCAACTTTTATATATTTAAAAAAAATGCTTGAAATTCAAAATACTCCAATTAAAAAAAAATCAAAAGGAAAAAAAAAGAAAGAAAAAGGAAAGGAAAATAATTGAAAATTAGTTGAACCACAATGCAAAATAGTTCAAAATAACGAATTAGATGCATTTTTATTTTCCTAATCATTTGTTTTAAATATTAAATATGCAGGTTTTGTTTTTCAAAAAAAAAAAAAAAAAAATATTTTAACTGTATTATTAAATAAGTCAAATGAACAAACAAATAATATTGATTTATTTTATGGCAATACAAATGCATGTAGGGACTATTGTCTCCTCCCACACCCAAAGGAGGAAATTTTAGCTGTGCTAGTATATGGGTACAGTTTTGTGTGTTGAATAAAAAGAAAACATATGATATTTACAAAAATTACTTAATGTTTCGATTTTGTTTTCTTTTTTACGAGCATATTTTCTGAGTACAATGTTTTCATTAGTAATAAACTTATTTAATAATTCTATGGTTTGCTCTTTTTTTTTTTTGAAATCTTGAAACGCGCATCAACTTTTTCAATTTCATTCCTGTTCCATAAGCAGCTTCTCATATTTTAACCTTGAACTTTTGCAAGTTTTTCTCATTTCGAAAATCCCACGCTTCTACTTTTATTCCTTCTTTATCTCATAGTATCAGCTACTCGTTTCGGGATGTTAAAGGAAATAAACATGAAGTCAAATAAATTGAATACAAATCAGGCATGACGTTAGAGAGACAGAGGTAGAATATTGTTCCTTTTAGTAGGTCATTTGATTTGAAATAGATTTTTTAATTTTTTAACTTTCGTCAAACCAAATGGAGCAAATGAAAAGTTTTTTTGGTTTTAAGGACTTCACACATTTTCAAGAAACGTAGGTCAACCTAGAGGCTTCTTTGTTTTACTACTTGCTGTGCGATAAAAATCGAAATGGCAGTTCAAGAGTTTTTCATTTTTGAACCAAAGGACAAAACAATCAACAGGCAAACAAAAATATTTTTATGACATACTTTTAATCAGAAAAAATTTCAAACTGGTCTTGTAAAATGATTTCATCGTATTTGTACAAATAAGTATAAAGAAAACAATCATTTGATTTATAGAATTATTTCTTGGTTTTAAAAGAAATCTGTTTACCATCATTTTCAAGTTATGTGATGTTTTTAAAAAGGATTCTCACATAAAAAGAGTAAGATAACTTTTGTTTGAGTTGGTTAGGTGGCGTGGCGGTAAGGCGTTGGTCTTCCATGGTTTGGTTCCCGGTGGCTTTTCGAGAATTAGAAAACCGCTAACGCCCATGTAGTGTGACTAAGCGGTATGTAGAAGATCCTTTGAGTATTCACTTGATGGCTTCAAATGCCTTCGGCAAAATTAAACCCCCAGTGCATTTTCGCATCGAAGAGTGCTTCCATCTGGTGGAAACTAGGCGTCGAAATTATCTTCCCCGTTGACATCCACGCCTTCATGGTGACACAGTAAATAATGGATGTCATATCGTGGGATCGCACAGGTCTGCAAAAGGCTAAGTTACCTATCTCAGCTCCATTAGGGAAAAACACTCTTTCGTTGGAAAGTTTTAATTGATATAACATTCATTAAAAGAGAGCATTGGATCAGTATTTAATTTTAAATACTTTCTATTCTTAGGATTTTTTCTTCTGCCGAGTGATACAACTAAACTTCTCTGTCTGGTCATTGCTAATTCTGTATTAGCTACCAGCTTGTTTGGCACTCTAGGCTTCCTTAAGAGGTTTTCCACCTCCAGCTCAGTCACTCCTATGCCGGGCTGATGAGTGCTAATAAGCACGAAACTGCAGTCCTCGGCTGGAATTGACTGAGCTGGTGGTGTATTTCATGAATAGAGGTATTGTTTGAAAGCAAAAATAAAGCCTTTTTCTGACTTTCTTGAACGATTTATCAAGTTCATGATTTTTAACAACCTATATACACTAATTATTTTGATACACAATATTTATTTATTTTAATATACAAACAATACATTTTTATTGTACAAAGAGGGGAAATGACCTGGGTGGTGCTGGAACCCAGAACGCGAATGTCAGACAGGTCGCAGAGCAAGAGCTTTTACCTCTCGGCCACCAAGGACGGTTTTTGTTTCGCTCATAAAAGTTCAGCTGGGCCGTGATGGCCTGATCGGTAAGGCATTGGACTTAGGGCCAGAGGGTCTCGGGTTCAATCTTCGCTGGTCGAAGATCCACCGTCGTCATTAATGGTGACTGGGCGACGTTAAATTTGCTCGTGGTCACAATGCCCTCCAAGTAAAACGATACCTCTGGGGGTGCCAGACTAGGAAGTTATTCGACTCCTGGCCTGGTTCTAAATTCTCGAACTGTCCATAGATGGCACCTCCATCTATTGTGTTGTCTCCTGAAGGCAAGGCGCCTGGCCCGCAGTCCTTCATAGTTTGAGGGCCAGAGGTCCCTTTGATAGTTGATAGTTGAAAAGTTCAACTGTTCTGCGCCGATTCTGATCTTTACGCATGTGCTTTGAATTTTACTTAAACCATTGTGCAAGTTTCCTCCAACAATTTGAGTTTTCAGAACAATGATGCAAAACACTTCAGAATTCGTGTAACGTTACACATATTAATACCGGTAACCTTACACATTTTTTATACAGTGTAAGTGAATGACATACGATAGAAATAATATTTTCACAACAATTAGTACTAAGTTGAAGTGAGATAAACCCAAAAGTGTTCTTCAATAAATTTGATTACAACTGTAAAAACATTTCTAAGATTACTTTTCACTAGCTGTTCACATGAAAATTGCTCGCATACTAACTTATAGCTATCATGAAAGAGAAAGTAAAGAAAAGTAATAATAATACAGTGGACGCCGGTTAATTGAATCAGTGGTTAACTGAATCAATTGCTTTAATAAATCAAATTGCGAAAAACTGCACAAAATCCAGCTTTATTAAATTAGCCGCATTATTGAATCAACCACTTTATGGAATCAAAACTCTTTAGAACAAACGTGGTTCATATAAGCGGCAGCCACCGTATTAACTAAAATGAATATCCAGCATCCAGCATTCATTTGAATTTTGACTTCTTGATTTTAACTATATTATTCGTAATCACGAATTGCGATAGGGCCTTCAGTGGCGTACCTAGGGATTAGCAGGAGTGGCTCTTTCCAGGGGCGCAGCAGCTAGAGGGCGGCAATTTGCCAAGATTGATATGATTTTTAGGTAAAATTGATAGTTTCTTCGTAAAAAATTAGTAAGACTGGAGCTAGAAGGAAAAAGATCCCTATTCCTCAAAACAGAAAAAAAAAAAATTGAATTTTGACACCTTGAATTCAAATTATGTTTTTCGCAAGCACGAGTGTGTGTGTGTGTGTGTTTATGTGTGTGTGGGGGTATGTGTGTTTGTGTGTAGGGGGTATGTGTATGTGTGTGTAGGTATGTGTGTTTATGTCTGTGTGCAGGTATGAGTGTGTATGAGTGTGTGTGGGGGGGAATGTGTATGTGTGTGTAGGCATTTGTGTTTGTGTCTGTGTGCTGGCATGAGTGTGTAGGTAGTTGTGTGTAGGTGTGTGTGTATGTGTAGGTGTCTGTATGTGTGTGTATGTGTTTGAGTTTGTGTATGTGTGTGTTTGCGTATGTATGTGTGTGTAGGTGTATGTATGTGTGTGTATGTGCGTATGTACGTGCGTGTAAGTGTAGGATATTGATGCAACCTGGAGACTTTGCTCGCTTGAGGAGCAGCATCGTGAGGCGGCCGGTCGACGGTGGTGCTGCAGAGGGTGATAGTGGGAAAATAAAATGATAGCACATCAAAACAGTCAAATGAAAGCAATAAGCAATCGTGATTGCTCTAAAAAAACATGTATGCCGCATATACTGCGTCAGCTTAATACTTCAACACAGTAGTGACTTATCTGGGAAAAGCGAAGGACGGTTTTCCGCCTCTGATGGTCTTTTCGGAAAGAGGCGGCATTTTAACTCGCAATGAGAAAAGAAATCTCTAGAAAATTTTTTTAAACACAACTAATATACATACACAGTGACCGCCGCTTACATGAATCACGTTTGTTCTAAACAGTTTTGATTCGATAAAGCGGCTGATTCGATAGGGCGGCTAATTCAATAAAGCTGGATTTTGTTCTGTTTTTGACGATTTGATTCATTAAAGCGACTGATTCAATTAACCACTGATTCAATTAACCGGCTGTATCATAGATAAAAAAATAAAGGGAAGAAAACTCCTCCCTCAAACATTGAAAAAGAAAGAGATGAAACCTCCGTTTTTAAAGCGACAACTTCAAAATCACCCCATCGCTCTCCTTTTGCCATTGTATTGGGAGTTTTTCTAAAATTTTGCCTTCAATTTCATAAATTTTCCGCTGGAGGATCCCGAGAACTCCCCCCCCCCCCAACCCCCTACCCCAAGATCTTTAAAGTCGTCTTAAATTACGTTTTTGGAGCTTTAATTTCGAAGAATTTCGGGAGAGGGCCTCTAACCTCTTCTACCCCTCCTAACATCCCCTAAAATTGCCTGAAACTGAGTTTTTCAAACTATAATTTTGAAACATTTCCGTTGGAAATAATCTACTAATCTACTAATCTACAATAGAGGCAGTGAGAAGCAAAGGGATGTAAGTGGCAAAATTAAAAATTTGGAGATACCCAGTACACATGGTAGGCGAACCTCTCCTCTGTCTTGGGGCAAGAGATGGTACTAGTAGCCCTGGTAGTTGCTGCTATACAGCATGATTTAGAAAAAACATTTAATGAAAGCCTACCTAGGATGTTATCTTTAAACGCGTTTTACTTAAAACTTGAAAATGTCCACTTACATCCCTTTGCTTTTCACTACTTCAATTGTATCCCTTAAGTTTCAATTTCGAAAAAACTTTCCCCAACTTTTCCTCCCTTATGCAACACCTAACATTACTAAAGATATTCCGAAAGTGCATTTTTAAAACAGCAATTTCAAAAAGTTTACGGGAGGGGGGAGCATATCCCCCCAACCCCGATGTTTCTGAGTGAGTATTTAATTAGAGATTAGGTTCATATTGCTAATACTCAGATCCAGATCTGGTAATACTTCTCTCTCTCCCCCCCCCTCCCAAACCAGAAGCAGAATCCATTCTCTATCTCCCCTACTATATGTATATATTATGTAGTTGAAAAAAATTAAGGGGCCGCCAACTCACTTTACTTCACGTGCACTTGACAAATTCTATTAAACGTTTAAAGTCAAAACATGCCTTATGCGCTCGTATTAACTAAATAAGTACTGCACTGGACAACAGTAGATTTCATGTAATACTTAAAATGTTAATTGCAGACACTTTTGTCTCTTTATATAAATAACAAAAAAAAATATTTTTAACAAACCATAAATATTACAACATGTGTATCAAATTTTGAAAATGACTTATACTATTATTTTCTCTTATCTTTAGAGCTACTTATTTTGCGACTGATATCACCTGCATGTTTAGGACTTTAGTTAAAATGCTGGAAACTGAAAATATTTTACCTCTTCACTTTGCTTCACTTTATCCAACTATTAATATTATGTCATATAGTTGAAGTAAAATTATAAATGAAGTATTTAAATTAGAGAGTTATTAGAGGAAAACTGTAATACAGGCTTGCATGAATATTATTTTAAAAATATAATATTATCTCATTATGTAAAAATGGAGGCTAATTTGTGTGTGTGTGTGTGTTCCTCATACAAAGTTTAAGGATCTTACCAATCACACAGTTTACGGATTTTTACCAAATTTGGCACAGAGGTTTTTTGATGCTCAGGAATCACATAGGTAGATTTTCAATTCCCTGTGTGTGGGGCGGGGGGGGGGGGGACCTTCTAATGGAGTTGGTTTTCCTTATGCAAATTCACAGTTTGCGTCAGATCTTTGCCAAAGACACACATTACCGTAATAAGTGAAACAGGCACAAGCTCTTTCAATGCATCAAGAATTAAATAACTACAAACTTTTACACCAAGTTTAATTGATTAACAGGCTTATACATTTGGTATGGAACTATAAGTTGAGTACAATGGCTTCAGGCGCTATAGGACCATTTTTTACAATTTGATATTTTAGTTCCCTGCCTCCTTGCTACACAAATTAACAATAGATTTTGTGCTTTTTCAGATAAGCTGGACAGCGACAACTAAAGCAACTAACGATGAGATTTTTCTTGGCTGCATTGTTTGGCCTGATTGTGGTCATAAGTATCGTCCATCAAGCCAAATCCCAGGGTACGGGTCCCCTAGCGGACCAGATCCGGTGTCTGACATGTCCGGGCAATGAAGTTGACCACAAAGATTGTTGTCAAAGGACCAAGTATTGCTGTGAGGGAAGAGTCAAATTCATTGGAAACTTCCCCCAGCCAGCCACCACCAGCTGGGGTTGATGAGCATAAAGCTGGAGTCCCTTTTATCTTTTTCCTCCGTTAATGTGATCATCTTTCCTTCGTTTTGTTATTTGTTTTTGTACATAATGATTGAAAATGTAAATAAAAAAGCATAAACCTTCAGCTGTTTTCGTGTAAAGACATTTCAGTCACTTTTATTTTAAACAAGAAATTTAAAATAATTTTTAGTCTCAGCATGGTTCAGTCGAGGTCTCACCATCTCAGCGAATGGAATAGCGTAGGCGATAAACTACGCTGGCAGTCCTGAGCTGCCTGAGATAACTTTGCCATTCTCATGAAATTTATATGTAGCGAATTCTTTCCCTCGTGGAGCCCCATGGGAACGAAATTGCTAATGCTCTTGCAAAAGAACGTGTCAATGACCTTTTGAAAATAACTGCTTAACTTTTCTCGAAAATTACTCAAGATAAAAGGTTTTCTGTCTCCAGACTTGAAGGATTCCTCCGACTCTTGATTAGTATAGCAGAAACCGGGTGCTCTTGCTTTTGGTAAAGACAAGATTCCGCTAGCTAATATCTCCAGACTTGTCACTGACCACCTGAAATGTCTTAGATACGAATTGGGTTGCAAAGTGTAGTCAACCTGTACTAAATGCAAGACCGAGCATATATCACATTCTATAGTTGAGGAAAGCCTATCTTGGCAGCATTCTGATGGCTAGCAGATCGCTATCACAGCAACACGCCTCTGCCAGGTTAGGTTTGCCCCAACTATAGATTGTCTGGGTGTAGAAACAGAGGACCTTTTCAAATGTCCTCTATTTGTTTCAGATTTTCTAAAGGACATTTGAGGCATTGAGAAGCAAAGGGATGTAAGTGGCAAAATTAAAAATTTAGAGATAACCAGTACACATAGTAGGTGAACCTCTCCTCTGTCTTGGGGCAAGAGATGGTACAAGTAGTCCTGGTAGTTGCTGCTATACAGCATGATTTAGAAAAAACATTTAATGAAAGCCTACCTAGGACGTTATCTTTAAACGGCGTTTTACTCAAAACTTGAAAATGTTCACTTACATCCCTTGGCTTCTCACTGCCTCATTTGGCACCTGATCTAGCCGAGAGGTAGTCCAGGTGGGATTAGAAACAACCACAACAACAGTCAAGGTACTTTTGCTTGCTTTATTTTGGCAACGCTTTGATGTGGGTGAGATGGTTGGTTGTTTGGTTTGGTATGTGGAAGTCTTTGGTTTCTTCCTCTTCGTTATTTAAAGGAACATATTGCTCAGGTTTATTGGAAAAGGACCACAATCGCCTCCATTACTCGTGATATTTTAAATCCATAAAATACAGAACACATACAGACAATTAAAACATGAAACTTGCAACACAAAGAATGGAAAATACCTCCGATTGGGATCTCTCTTTGTCACTTGATTGGGATCTCTTTGTCTCACATCATCTTTAACCTGAAAAGGAAATCCAAATTTTTCTCAAAAGTTTATTTTCTAAGTACCGTGTTTAAAACTTATACGTCCGGTCAGTTTTTCGTTTTTAAATGGTTTTATAGTTAATTGAGCTTGAAAGTTTACAGTTGGGGCAAGCTTAACCTGGCAGCATTGTGAATCCTACGCAGATACTAACCACAGCATTATGACGCTGCCATTTTAGGTTTGCCAATACTTCGGCATTATTCATTGAAATGTTTGAAATGAGCACAAGCAGATTTCCTTTCGGAATAGCTTGTTGGAGTGAGTCAGCGAAACAAAATCATATAAAGCGAAGATTGATAAAAACTTCTAAAAAATCAATAAATAATGGCTTAAAATACTATGAAAATCGAACATTAGTTTTACTTTTCACATTGTTTCTATCATTTTCAAAACTAAAACTCAAGATGTTAACTCTTCGGAATGCGTTTTAGTCTTTCCCAACTTTGAGTTGAAAAGAAATGGTGGAAAGCGTTTAAATCCTAAAATGCATTACGTAGTTACAGGGTGTCCTGAAAAAAAAAACTGATTGTTTTCAAAAATTTATAACAGGAGAACGGTTAATAATAAAAACAAATTCTTGCAGAAAACACATGTGGTAGGCGCTAAACGTTTTCCCTCATAGTTCCAAATTTTAGTTCAAAAATGTTTCAATGGATGGCGCTGCACATAGTAAGCCTGTAAGTCAAAGAAGAAGAACTGAAATTCACCGATTTTTCCTCCGATTGCGACATGAGATTACAGCCGGCGATTGTTTGTTTTGTTTCGTTCTTTTTTTCATTATTTTCGAAAATTTATGATGTAATTTTCTATATATTTTTTTTATTTTTATTTACGGGCTTCCTATCTGTAGTGCCATCTATTGGAAAAAATTTCAACTAAAATTTGGAACACAAGTGGAAAAAATTTACGGCACACCACATGAATTTTCTGCAAGAATTATCTTTTTATCATTTACCGTTTTCCTGTTCTAAATTTTTGAAAATAGTCAGTCTTTTTCAGGACACCCTTTATTTGGAAACATTTGACATCACGCTGTAAAAACTTATCATAAAAGTAGGTCAAAAATACTCTTAGGATAAGCTTTATATTCCCTGTTAGTCAATAGGTTAAATAAAGAGCTATAATAAAATACATTACATGCACTTTACACAACAGTTGTATTTATATAGCAGAGGTGCGACATCGATGAAAAACTATCGATGTTCAAAATTAAAACATTGATGACGACGGTATCAATACATCGACCTCAACACATCCATGTTTTGAAACATCGAACTTTTATGAATACATGCTTCAGCATAAGGAACTCACAACAAATATTTTTATAAAAGAAGTGAGTTCGCAGCACAGCAGTATGTATTTATTAAGTTACAATTAAGATTTTTTAGCTGTCTAATCAAAGTCAATAATAATAATAGTAATACAATTAAACTATTAAAAATACATATTTAATATAAAGGAATAAGTAACTGATGCTTATTTAAATAGAAAACATTGAAACATCGATCCAAATTTGCAGGAGTAATTCAGTAACACTTTTTAATTTTCCACTTAGTAAAAAAGAAAAAAGGCTGTACATGTTAATGCGAAGTAATTAGAGACGATGGTAATACTCGTATTTTACCATCTTATCACACGAAGAATATATCAAAAGAACAAACATGTGTAAATTTATTTCCAGCTGAACTACAAAGAAATGTGCAAATTATATTTTAAAGTAAAAACTAGATTCAGTGGCTATAGAATACTAAGGGGCTCGGTCCGTTGCTTGCAAACCGCCGTTCATCACCTGCGGTGACTCAATGCCGCCTGCGGCGGGTGACAATGGATGATTTTATGTTTTTCAGTGTGTTAGGACATCCCCTAGACTGGATGTCCAGCCCTTTAAGGTTTAGAGGAGTAAGACAGGGCGGAATCGCTTCCCCTGAATGTCCTGTATCAAACGGTACCGGTACCGTTTGATATAGGACCGGTTCACCTGGTAGACATTGTCAGTTCGGAGGAGATAGGGTTTGTGACACACGCACATCGCACATACAGACGCGTACAGGTCTTAATAATATAGATTGATAGCGATTTGAAGCAAGTACTATTAACAGTACTGTAAAAATTTAAAATATGATTGTAATTTAAATATTTAAATCATTGACTTATTGGGGGGAAGCTGAATATTTTAGTTAACAATGCTGAAAGGAAAGGATTGTTACCTTTTCTCCAAAGGAAGTCTACTTCTTTAGACAACTACTACAGAAAACTCTTTCCAGTGTGATGGATGTCCATATCACCAGTGGCGGCAATTGAGGGGGCAGGGGAGCGTGAAAGGGGGGGGGGGCTAACCGCCCCAACCCCATTTTTTATGAAAATTTATTTATTTTATTTTCCAATTTAGAAACCAAAACTAGAAATTATAAAAAAAACAAAAGCAGAATTGTCAAAATTTTCACATTATAATTACTTGTTTTATTTCGTATATATGTTTACGAAACATTATTTAGTACAAACAGCAACCTTTAGTTTATATACTCACTGTTTAGATATTAGTAAATCAGTTGTTTTACTTAAACAAGCCATACTTGCTTAATGAAAATATTACCAAATGTTTGTGATATTTCAAACTACTTAGGGGTGAATGATGTAAGCCTAATTCATGTCTAAGTGTTTCTTCGGGGAAAGTTATTGTGTAAATAATTCATCAAAATCTTAAGAAAAACGTGAGTTAAGCTGTTAGATTTACATCAATTACCACTCGTATGCTCTCGAAACCAGCCTTAGCGAAATTTCGTATTCCTGCCTCCTTTTTTTTTCTTTCTCTCTCTCTCTCTCCTTTTTTTTTTTTTTTTGCTGCCGCTAAAAATTCAACGGCTTTTAGCAGGGGCGTAGCTAAGGGGGGGGGGGGTTGAGGACAAAACCCCCCCTGAAATGTTTGTCTCAAAAAAAAAGAGAAAGAGTGAACCTGTGGTTTTGGGTACGAAAATTTCCGAAATTTCTTGGGAGGCAAAAAAAAAGCACCAAATCAGCCAATAAAGCAGTTAGTAAAGCATAAAGCTACTAATTAATTTCATAAGCAATGAAAGGAATCAATATTTCAAATATTTACTTTTAAAAAATACTTAATGAATTAAAAAGACTACTGAAATCGTTTGCATTTTATTCAAAAACTGTTTGATCACAATGTGGATGGATAATATTGTTGACGGTTGGAGGGGGGGGGAGTCATGACCCCTATGACCCTCCCTTTGTATCCGCCACTGTATATATATATATATATATATATATATATATATATATATATATATATATATATAAAATAAGTAACCCCCCCCCCCGAAAATCGGGTCTAGCTACGCTTCTGGCTTTTAGTTGTCTTTGTTTTGCCCCCCCCCCCTCTTTTCAGCCTCAAGCGTCTTTTCAGTCTTCAGTCTTATCGCCGCATCTGCATATCACTGATTTATGATGTCGCTTTTATCATAAATGTTTTTTCATAAACATAATCATCTGGTTTGATTTTGATGGTGTTACTGTATTTTGTATTGTCAAAATTTCAATCAAGTCAGCTGTTGTTCAGGGTTTTTTTTTTTTTGTTCGACGGCGATGGAACGTCACTCCACATCTTCTATCAAAACCGAGAAGGTCTTGTTACCATTCGGGGGAGAAGTGGAGGAGTTGTCTTCAGCAGTCTTGGTTTAAATATAAAACATCGACATCGAAAAAGCAGAGAACGCAAAACATCTATGTTAGAAAAAATGGCGACCTAAATATATCGATGGTAAAAACATCAATACTTTAAGAAAAATATCGATGTTTTAAAAAGCTTCAGTTTTCGAAAACATCAACATCAATCTCGCACCCCTATTACAGAGTATAGCCAATTGATATAGCTCAAATTTCACTTTTTAAGTTGTTAATTTCATAATTTAGCCAGTTGTCACACGTTAAATAATTGTTTAAGTACATGGACAAAATTTGAGTTGGGGTTTTTGAAAATATTTTTTCTATTACTTATACAGGCATTAGAATCACATAAATTTTCTTATGAGAAAATAAAAAATTATAAAAAATGTTGGGTTAAGTCCTTAGAGTAGGAATTAGTAAATGGAGGGAGCAAACACAATCATTGACTAAGCAAAAGTTTGGGCAAAGATCTCAAATCACAAGACTCAACAACGACGAATGGTTGACACGTTTTGCGTGAAACTAGAGAAAGAAACCTGATTTCTTCCGATGCTTTTCAGTAAAATATGTCACGTGACTTTGGATTTTTCCTTCACGAATGAAAGTCTTCACTCCCTCCATTTTATCTCTTCTCAATGGTTAAGTCCCTTTCGTGGATTTTTATGTCTTTTTAGAATATTGACATGGGCAATTAACAAAACAGGCTACTCATTTTTGAAAAAAGATCCCTCGGTCAATTTTTGGAGCAGTAAAACCAAATAATACTTGGAGAAGTTTATGTAACCATTAAGTATACACTAAATACAGACAACCTTACACCTTAAGAATTATTAAATCTAACAAAATCAGATGGCTGGGGCACATTTTTCAACGGGCAGATTAGTTTTGACAAAATTCACATTTCTTAAGTCATGTCTAGGAATAAAACCAAATCTTGAAACCTCTTGTATCAGTGTCACAAATGCAGTTTTTGGTTTATTTAAATTTTTTCCCGTATTATTTTTAAAAGATCCAAGCATAAATACTGGATATTCAACTGCAAAACATTTCAAACAATCACATTAAATGAGCTTTTGTCATGGAAAAACATAATTTTTTTTTCCAAGCTAGAGGCATAGTTTCTTATCTTGAGTTTCAGAAGTTAGTTAGGATAACGGCACCAGTAAAAGACATGCTTAAAACATCGCTCTCAGGTTAACTCAACTTTCTGAGCGTTTCAATGTATTTAGACTTTTGAAATTATTTTTCTCTCATCCTACTACATCTCATCTAACGTTTGGCTGCTTTTGGATCCTCTGAACTAGTTCATTCTAGCATTTTTATTTGCTCAATTTCGAAAAAAGGTCCGAACCCCAGTAACAGACACCGACAATTCTGATGATACCCAGTAATAACAGAGAGGATGAGTAATGGACAGAATTCCCCCTTTTATCTTCAAAATGTGCAAAAGTTCTTTATTTTTAGATATAAAACCTTATTAAATTCAAATAAACATGAGACAACGGCAGACCTAGTGGTGGTTGTTCATAACCTTGCACCACTGCCTTGTAAATACCAACTGGCTCATAAAAATCACTTTGATAACACTTAGATGTTTGCACCAGGGGCGGCAAATAGGAGAAGCAAGAGGGTGCGGTCGTACCACCAAATTTTTCGAGCAGAATGATAAAAAATGAGTGATTTCAATTTATGTAAATCACAAATCAACGATCATTGAAAAAAAAAAAAAAATCTCGCTGGTTCTCAGTAATAGTTGATGAAACTCGACACATTTCCAGACAACAGCAAAAGTTTTCCGTTATTCGGATGATGACTTAGAAACTCATGAAGAATTTTCCGGCCTTTTGAGGGGAAAAAACAAACAGATTGTAATTCATCAATCATGGTTAAATTTTACTAAACAAGTAGTTTCCTCATTTCTGTTAAATGCTTCATACTTGTGTGTTCAGCGTAACGTTGGTATACCTAATATGAGAGGCTCGTGCGAGTGATGTGAATGCATGATTTTCACAAGCAAAGTCCTTGGTATTTTACACTCATTGTTACGCTCACATTTTAAGTGTATGTTTATTTAACAAATGTTCATTGCTTTCTTCTGATGAAAACACATTCAGCTACTCTATGCATAATATGCTTTCATAGAAACATGCAACCTCAAAATACATGCAATATTTGAAAAAAATATCGCAATCAACAAATACCTTTTCTGGTGCTCTTTAATGGACGGAGTGTCACAAGATGGTTTTATGGAGTAAAACATAAAAGCATTTCTTGATAATTTCAAAGCAGTGAACAGGGATTAAACACCTGGAAGAAATCACTCTTTCGAAAACGACTCTTTCAATAGTGAAAAATTGGATGCCTTTTAACATGTAGGACTTCGTTTAAATTTTTACTCAACTTGTTTGTATTGTAGAGAGTTTTTGAACAATGCTTTACTCGATCAAACCATCTTCAGTAGTTAACCCTGTTTTTCGGTCCGTTCAAGCTTCAGTTAAATCTACACTTAAAACCGTCAGTAAATTTCACATAAATGTATTTTTCAAACAAGCGTGGAACTTTTCAAAAACAAAATTCTAACTCCGAGTCAATTCTAAAAAGGCTCGGGAAAAAAATGAACTCTTAGAAGCGGTGAAAAAAAAATCCGCATGATATAAAGTCAAGAAATGATTTAATACTTTGTATGAACTAATAGATTAAGTTTCTAATGATCAATACAAGTGTTGATGATAAACATTTTTCTGTATTCTTGGCTCTATATTACCGGGATTGGATAATGAAAACGAAAAATAAAATGCTTCAATTATGAGTAAAATTTATATTAGGCAAGAAGAATTGTTTTGCGAAAAGAGATTAGACTATTCAATGATGAAAAATGAAGCCCTACACATTTTTTAAAAGTTGCTTGAGTGATTTTGAAGAGCAAGATCTGAAAAGTGTGTTTTCATAAATAATTTTTGTTAATTCTATCAGTTTTTAACTATTCGAATCAGCTCGGCTAGTCAAGAAATATCATTTTCGTATTTTAGAAGGTTAGAGAATTGATTTCGAAGCATAATGAGCAAAAAAAGTTTTTATCTTTAGCTGTACTGGCAAAAGAACACGACACTGGGCATTGATGGTAACAAGAGTATAGCTAATTTAGTAACAAGATTTCCTGTTTTTTCGGATTACAAAAATCATGCATTAAAACAGTAATGTAAATTAAAAACTGTACAATCAAGATGTTTTATATGATGTCTTATATTAAAATGAATGAAAGTTTTTGTCATAAAAATTGAAATTGTTTTTAAACACTTAATTTTTATTAATAACAAACGCATTTTATGACCACATCCGAAAAGCCAATGTGTTTTGTTTCATACTAAGGTAGTTAATATTTAAGAAAATCCACCCCCCAAATGAAATGCTGAAATGCCGCCCCGGGATTGCACCGTATTCATGAATCGCAGCAACATCGGTTTTACCCGCCTAAAATTCTTATTATTTACAAATACAAATACAAATACAAAAGTGACGACCAGCAACAGGCTCTGGGCCCAG
>NC_072738.1:103206955-103341363 GCF_026930045.1 Uloborus diversus
ATTTTTGTGAGGTATATGTATCGTTACTTATTGAATCATATTTTTCGTTCTGTTATGAAATTGAAAAATGTTAATGTGAATATTATATGCGATAAGTATATACAGTAGAAATCTCTTAATACCACTACGGTTAATGCGACATCACGGCCAGAACGAAGGTTTTGTACGTAAAGTTTAGATTGACAATCAATTAAGTTGAAAAATCCACGTATAATACGTGCTTTAAAACGCAAGCTTATATAGCATTTTTAGATTCAAGACGAAAAAAATAATTCTGAGCTCTTCACTAAAACATTTAATGAAGAATTTTTTATAGAAACTATTCAGAATTATATGTAGTTGTAGAAATCCTAATAGGCATCGACAAACTTGCATTCAATCTTTTTGTAGAGAGAAGAAAAGCCATACACCTACTTATCAGTTGGCATTTCGATTTGCACGGAGATAAAACTTAACCTTTTTGTTTACTTTCGGTCCATATATTCCGTGTACGCAGAGATATGTAAACAGTGAACATTTATAGGTCTGAAAACAAATAAGTACAAAACTTGTTTTCCAAAAATATTAAATTTTAAAAACTTAAATTTCTCTCAATGTCATTAGACTACAAGTTCAATAGGGGAACGTGGCGCAAAATGAAATAGAGGGGCAAAGGGAAATAGTGAAATATTTAATCTGTTTTTTTGTGGCACCTAACTGATAATATTTAAAATATGTAGTAACATGTATTGTCTGTCCCAGTCAAGAAAAAATTACTTTTAAAAAGCAAAGAATGTGATAATACAAGCTATGTTCAAGAATTGGTACTCGTATTGTAATATTTTATTGTAACTCAAAAATAATTTTTGTTATTATAAAATGATAAAGGACATGTTAATAACATTCTAAATATTAATTGAGATCTTCTAATACTTTGTGAGATATTTATTTAGTTAATATTAAGCTTATTTGTATTTTAAATCCTTTTTTTACAATTAGCCAAGTGCATGCGGTGCAAAGTGGATGGGACAAAGGTAAATAGTTCATTTCGTTTACTTATTCAATCCTTTATTTAATCACGAATGTATTTATTTATTAATTCAATCATTTATATTTCTTCATTCAAAAATTCCCTTATTAATCCCCTCCCCCATTAACTCATTTTCTTAATAATTAATTACTTTTAACTCGTCTTTTTTCTCACAGATTAATTAATTAATTAATTAATTAATTAATTCTTTTATAGATTCATTTTATTTTCATTTATTCATTCATTTTTATATCTACTCATTCATTTTTACATTTACTCATTTCTTCATCAAAAATGTTTTTAACAGTTGAACAGAAAATATTTCATTTGCAAAAATATTTTATTTTTCATTTTGTCCCATGAAAATAAAAGAGAAATTTTTCTACTTCATTTTGAAGGTACAAATTTACTGTCCAAAAAAAAATGTTTCAATGCAAATTTTATTATGAAAGACTTAGTTCTTTCTTTATGTATTATACATAATTATTATGTATTATACATATTAATATGTATTATACATAATTATTATGTATTATACATATTATTATGTATTATACATATTATTATGTATTATACATAATTATGTATTTTGGAAACAAATTTCCAACTTGTTCATTTTGACAAAGGTAAGTTTAACTTTTCCCCACATTCTTCTACTAGTAATAGTAAAATTTTAGGCATTATTTTTAAACTATAAATATGTATTTCATTTGTTTCACAATTTTACTTACTCACAGTTATTACGAATAACATGTGATACGAACAAGTTCATGATTTTTTGCCATTTCATGTTAACAGAGTTCAACTTTATATGTTAAAAATGTTGTTTGGTGTCATGTACCAGAAAATGTACGCACCGAAGTACGATGCACCTCAATTCGTTTTAGTTGCACCGAAAGCAACAAAAGACGATACTATCTTTATAATGAAAATTCACCAGAAATTTTCAGTTGTAAAATCATAATTATGGCGAAGGGGGATTGCGGTTAAAATGTGACGGCGATTCATTCGAATGCCTCATAACGATAATTGACTACATCTGCACAGCATATTTTGTATAGATAATTTTTAAAAAGTTTTAGCAGGGTATACTTTTTTAATGGTAAACAAATTAGGGTAAAATTTATTAATTCATCTTTCAGCAATAACACTTCACAAAATATACATTCAAACACATTATAAACTTATTTTAGGTTTAATATTTTATGCAGCAAACTTCCTTCAAATTTTGCTAGGTTATTAGAATGGACATACATTTCTGTAAAAATAAAATAGTAATCGCATTGCATTTTCATCTCATTCCACACGAATACTGTTTGCGTGAAAATACGTATTGTTGTCATGGTAACAAATTATCCTTTTCTGTGTTAGTGATACTACCAAAGAAAAATTCTGCTGGGAATCAGCATTTCTCTGAAAATATAGTTGGAATGTATAACTAAAGCTATTTTGAAGTCTATTGCTCTGAAGCAGACAGAATAATGGATTTCCTCATGTTTTTTAGATATTGACTGAAAATCGTTTAGGAAAAGGTTGAACTACGTAAAATACTCCAGATAATTAAAACGTAGTTACTTTCCTTCTTACTAACTAGTAGATATTTTACCATTAGTATGCAATCCTTTTTGTCTAGACACTGTAAAAAAATAATTTCTCTAGAAGAGCAAAAGTACTACACAGTGGCGGCGATTCGGGGGGGGGGGGAGGCAAGGGGGCATCCATTCATCCCCCCCCCCCACTTTTTATGGTTCATTTATTTATTTTTTTTCCCCAATTTAGAAACCAAAACTAAAAACTATAAAAAGGGCAGAACTGTTAAAATTTTCAGAACATAATTATTTGTTTTACTTTGTATATCTGTTTACGAAACACTATTGAGCACAAGAAGTTACTTTTATTCAGTAAGTTACCGCCTAATGGGCGGTAACCTTGCCTTGCCTTCAATATTCGAGGTGAACCGAACCATTGCTTCGGTCACTCGTCTGGTCAGTGCTAATTCTGTATTAGCTACCAGTTTGTTTGGCACTCTTGGCTTTCTTAAGAGATTTTCCACCTCCAGCTCAGTCACTCCTACGCCGGGCTGATGAGTGCTAATACGCACGAAACTGCAGTCCTCGGCTGGAATTGACTGAGCTGGCGGTGTATTTCATGTAAGTAACTTTTAGTCTGTGCATTCATTGTTTAGATATTAGTAAATCATTTGTTTTACTTAAAAACAAGCCATACTTATTCAATGAAATTATTACCAAGCGTTAGTGATATCTCAAAATACTAAAATACTTTGGGGTAAGTAATGGAAGTGTAATTCATATCTAAATGCTTTATCGGGGAAAGTTATTGTGTACAAAATTCATCAAAATCCTAATAAAAACGCGAGTTAAGTTACTAGATTTACATCAATTACTACTCATCTGCTCTCAAAATCAGCCCTAGCAAAATTTTGTTCCTTTGTTCTTTCCTCTCTTTTTTTTTTTTTTTTTTCAATTTTTTGCTATTGCTAAAAGTCCTATGGCTTTTAGCCATTGTTTTTTTTTTTGTTTTGCCCCCTCCCCCATTGTTTAGTATAATTCGCCGACTCTGGTAATACATTATGCGAGAGTAATACATATACGAATGGTCTAGCGCAGGGGTTCTCAAACGGTGGGTCGCGACCCCCAGGGGGGTCGCGAGATGTGAAAGAAAAGTTTAAAGAAAATTTATTTATTGCTGTGTTTTTAATAAAACACAGTAATAAGTCACAACAACTGTCAAAGCAACTGTCACAAAAGTACTGCAAGAATATAAAACCAGTGAGGTCTACTACTGTCTCTTATTATAAAATTATAAATCATGTTTATTTTACTAGTTACTTGTGTTTCTAAGGATAAAACTTAAGCATTTGTGTAGTCTTTAGTTATTGTTTTAGGGTTTAGACAGAGTTAAAACTTTGGGGGGTCGCCAAAATACTTAGTCTAAAAAGGGGGTCTCAATGTCTAAACGTTTGAGAACCCCTGGTCTAGTTTGAATATGAAGTACTCTAAACGTAAAAAAAAACCTTTTTCAAATTAATTCTTTTTTAAACCTATTCCTGACATGTATCCGTAAATCCATACAGCCATTTATATGGCAAACAATTCGAATTTATTTTCCGAATCACTTTCCGCACAAATATAAAGGCGTTAAATTAATAATAAATCGATAATTTCATGGAATGATTTTCTTTTTTCATGCAACGGGACTTCTGGAGTTCTCATTCCGTCATAAACCAACTAGTTGTCTAGACACATGCGTTTCAGATGTCAATCATTTTAGTTTTTTAGTTTACACCCATAAGGAACATAAATATTTTTTAAAAACATTTGAAACAGCATTATTTATATAGAAACAATTATAGGTTTTTAGATGTAGAAATTACGCTTTTTTTTTTACTTCTTCCCCTCAAAACTTTATTCATAACTCGTTCAAATAAAGGTAACGAATCCATTTAATGATGGAATGAGAAGCAAAGGGACGTAAGTGCCAAAACTAAAAACTTTGAGATAGCCATTACGAATGGTAGGCGAACCTCTCTTCTGTCTCGAGGCAAGAAATGGTACTAGTAGCCCTGGTTGGTGCTGCGTACAGCATGGTTTTAAAAAAAAAATCAATGAAAGCCTACCTAGGACCTTATCTTTAAACGAGTTTTACTCAAAACTTGAAAATGTTTACTTACATCCCTTTGCTCCTCACTGCCTGATATGTATCCAATCTAAAAGTTTTGCTATGAGCTTCAACATGATAACAAGTAAAATCTCAGGTCTCCTAAAATTTTAATGAGTGTATCCTAAGTTTATGCTCAAACGTTCCATTTAAGAAATTTTCATATACAATATTCCCAAGAAACGCCACTGAATGAATTTTAATTAATAGAAACGGGAAATGATAATTTGTATGTATTAGTTTTCATCATTAAGGAATATTAAGAAGAATTAAATTTAATGTTCACTAGAAATCGGACAAGACCATTAAGCACTTCGGTCATTGCACCATAGTAAAAATAAGGTCAAAACGAGGGAGAAAAGATGAATGGAAAAGGAGAGGTAAAAGTAAACCACTTTAGAATGAAAATGGCTAAAAATTCCATTTTGGCATCAATGGATAATTCATAACTGTTCTTTGTTATTTCCAGAAAACTATCGAAATTCCAACAAACGAATCGATGACAGCTCATATCCATAAAACGTCGCCAAACTCGAACGGCGCAGGATATGCATAATAACACGGATATTCAAATCATCCGAACGAAAAAAAAAACTTGTCCATGTTCATGACTTGTTTATAGTTCAAAACAAATATCAAATTAGTCGTAAAAAGTCCTAATGGTTTTTTTAGATCCGAGGCCCTGCTCTCTGCCATAACACTTGTAGCCCCCGTGACACAATTTGTGCACGGGGCCGCAGGTTATAATTACGAATTTCCGGATGGAAAAAGTGAAGACTGTTGCATTCACAGGAAGCGTTTTATATTTCGCTTTAGGAATTAAAATCTCCTCACTGAATCTATTTATTTTCGCCTTCTTTCATGTTTTATTTATTTTATGCCTGAGCTTGTGGGTTTGTGTGAAATCAAATTCGAAAGTGGGTTGGACACGGCTCGCATAAAAAGGACTGTGCTATCGGATTCACATATCAGTTGCTCATTGGATTTTAATCTTCGAGCTTTGTCGATAGGTAAGTGAGCTTTCACATCTATTATAACATTTCGCACTCCTAGAAGAACACTGTCACAACTCAGAAACAGAAAATTTTAAGATTGGGAAAATAAATTAATTTAATAAAAACAACTAACTATGATGCAATCAACAACATGTTAATTATTAATTCTTCGGTTGACTCACTTTTTTAATGTTCCTGAAACAAAGGTTCTCCTTTGATCTGTAAATCATATGTATCTTCGTGAACATCCTTAAACGTTTAAAATTTTCACTTTTTGAGTTGTGCCACTATTCTTCATGGTAGACGATTTTAACTCAAGAATCTGAAATCTCGAGAACGTTTTTTCTGTTGCCACAAATTAAGCGTACTAACATGGAAAAGGATTACTATTTAACCGATAATCTTAGAACGGTAATATTCATTATGATTCTTTCCATAAAAAATAATATATTTTTTTCTTGCATTTGGACCGTTTTGATTATTCATTTTCAGCTGCAAATAATTTCAATTGTTATAAAATTCAATCATTTTCATCAGCTATTTTATCCTTGTAGAGTGTAGATAGTTTTAAGGGGAATCAGTACCCCCTATACCGTCAATGTTAATTTGCACAGGTTCATGTACCTTTTTCTGAAAGTATGTTAAAGATACAATTAGGAAATTTTTTCTGTGCCTTAAGTATACTCTTTTCTCTATACTGAAGTAAAATTTTACAGAAAGTTTAGTTTTTTTTTTTAAAAAATTCTAATGTGTAAGTCACTGTATTTTTTAATGCCATTTTGCAACACCAAATCAGCTCCATAAAAAAATATTTTTTGACTATGAGGAAAAAAAAAATACTTCAGTATATGCAATTAGATGTATGGAATAGGTGGTAAAAATTTCAAAGCCTAACAAAATTTGGTTTCTGAGAAAAAAGAACATTTAGTTTTAAAAATAACATTTCGAGATATTGCAATTTAAAGTGAAAAATCATACTTAATCAAAATAGGTTTACATTTTTTAAAGCTTATTTTAACTTACTTCTAATATGAGCACGATCAAGAAGTTTGTATCTTTAAAAAGGTATCGAAATAGAATCTCAAAATATATAAAAATAAAAATCGAATTTTTGAAAGTATTTAGGGTACTGACTCTCAATTTGGTGCTTTTGCAGACGATTTGTTTTTATAATTTTAGACACAATTTGTTACCTTTTAGGTTATCGATGAAGCCTCGATAACTTTTTTTTTTTTTCAGTTACACATAAAAAGCTTTAACATTTTTTCTTAACATAATTCAATAATTGCAAAGTATGTTTTATTTTTTATTTACATTTAGCATGGGAGGAGAGGGGATTATCATCCTGAATACATCAAAGACTTCAAAAAATAGTGGAATTTTTTTCTCCAGGGACATATGACGCGAAAACGGGATCATATGAGAGCATTGTTAGAGATTAAAAAAAAATTATGTAACTTTTAGGGTCTCAAAATTATCTGAATCATACAAGAGAAGTATTATTGGATGCATGAAAGTTCCTGAATCTCCTGAATCATAAACGAGAAATACCATTATAAGAGCAAGAAAATACCTTATTCTTCTAATCATTCACATCTAATTTTTATGATAAAATTCAGCATCATTACATACCTCTTTCGATTTTCTTAATGGGGTAAAAAAAGATAGAAACATGAACTATGATGTTGAATAAAAGGTAAATAAATAGGAAGTTAATTATTGCACTGAATTAAAACAGTAGATTAATTTCTAAAATGGAAAATGCTCAGTTAAAAGAATTTTAATGATGACTCCCAAGCCCTTTTCCAGTTGAAGGAATATAAACAATGCCACACAGCTTTATGAAATATAAATAAAAGCTATGTTTAGCCTAAAAATGACAAAATTAAATAATATTAATACTAAAATTATATATATACTTTTTGGTCAAGAAATCGATTTATCATTAAAATTGTGGTTGAGTTCCCTAGACTATTTTCCTTGAAACCCAACCGCATAAGTTTGCGAATTCACTCCATCGTAAGATTTGTGATTGGTTTACGAATGTTTTTAAATCAGCTACGTAAATCAACGAATGACATAATTTATGTAATGGTATGAAATGACATGTTTATAAGTATTTTTTTTAAACTTACCTTAATGGTAATTCTAAATTCGAGTACTATAGTTAGCATGTACAATTTTTACAATATTTGAGTCTTTTAATCTGGAAAATTGCTGATTCGCAGTTTTAGAGCTTGACACGCCATATTCCGGTGATTTAAGAAATCATCCAAAGTGGTAAAACATTGCAATTTGTTGCGGACAAGGCCGATGTCTCATTGAACAGGTCATATCCTTTGTAACTAGGTTGGTTTCGGTTTTACCTCTTTCAGCCGCAATTAACCAGAAACTGCAGCGCCTCCTATAGTTAATTTAAATTGCGATTTTTTTTTTTTTTTTTGCTTTATTTTAAAAAAACAATAATACATTATAAGGAGGTTTTGAGAAGAAATAATGATTTAAAGGTGAGATAAATGCACTGCTTAAATGTGAAATAAATATCTACGTGAGAAACAATCATATACACCCAAACCTCTCTTTGTGTGGTGGATAGGGACCGCATAAAAAAAGTTCATTCGTTTCATAAATAACTTCGTCCGTTTTATAAATACTATCATCAATTAAGTCCCAATCTGATTGAATTTTTCATACACCGCACAAAAAAAGTTCGCACAAAAAAAGGCGCACAAAGAAATAATAAATAAATAAATAAAAATCACACACAAAAAACACACACACACAAAGAGGTTTGGGTGCTCTGTCAAAAAATAATAAAGTAGATATAATTTCTTTCATCAGGGAAGCATTAAATTCTTACATTCTTTTTGTAAACGTTATTTTTTTCTAAAGAATTTCCGTTACTGCAAGAGTTGATACTTAATTAGCGGGAGCTTAAAACTATTTTGCCGTGTAAGACTTTTTTCGAAGTAAAAAGCTTGAATTTGAGTTTGTTTGAAAGGAGTATCGCTAATGAAAATAGTTTTCATGATAAAAATTATTTTTCATGATTTATTAGCAACCTTGATATGTATCAAATTAAATGTTTCAATTTTTTAAAAACAAATTTGACTCACGTGCATTTGCTTTAACGTTGATCATCAAAACTTTACTTTGCTGCTTTGAAAATCCTATAATTTAGAACAAATTCTTTAAAATAAATTATAGTTGACAGTAAACTAATATTTTGTACGTAGTATAAAATATTTTTCAAAATGAAATTCGATGGGCGTGTGTACTAACATTATCCAACTCACTTCTAAAGTGATAAAATGTATCCTTAATTGAATAAAAGACAATCACTTACCTCTTGGTCAATTCAAAGAAATTTCGGAAACACATTCATGAAAGAAATCTATTTAGATTTAAAGAATTCTTCCAACCATATGGAATAGTTAGAATCGCCTAATGATTTAATATTTTCAAGTTTTGCATCATTCTAAAGTTGAGCAAAATGCGCAAGATAAATTTTTTTGAAAAACTCATATCAAAAATAAATAGTGCAAAAATTTATGGGGAGGCAACTACATTCTAATGTTCTTTAAAACCAACTTCTAATAGATTGATTTTTTTTTCTGGCATATGTAACTTCTTATCTATACACTGATTCTTTTTTTTTTCTTTTTACTAAACTTATTGAAAACAGAAAAATTTCAAGTCATCCGGAAAACAAAATAAACGCATGCAGAGCAAGTATTTCGCCATACTATTCATTTTGAACTAAAGTAAATATTTGGTTTAATTTCAGATTTATATGATTAAATGCTTTATTTTTAATTTAATTTTAAGAAGCATTTGCAAAAGCCCAAGCATTCACCTAAAAACAAAGGAGTCAAGACTTGAGATAATATTGAGAAATAATATCTCAAGAATCAGTAAATGAGTATAAAGTAATCAAAGAATTGCCTACTACTGTCCAACCACGGATTTTATGGAATTTTCACACGTTCAGATGAGACGAATCTATCTGAATGAGGGAGAAAAGCAAAAATTTGTTGCGCGTATTCCGCTCATTTGAATGAGACTCTGCTTCTGCAAAAGCTGACATCGCTAAAAATATTAGATTTGTCCTTTTCCAGCTGTAAAACGGATGTTTGTCTTTCCATACAATCCGTGGTCAGACAGTAGAGGTAATTGCTATATTTTATATTCAATTTAGTCTTCATTGATAAAAAGCTCGAGACATTGTTAAGAAAGCAAGTAAATGTGACTTTTAATTTTTTTTTTCTTTCTGGGGAAAAAAGAATAAATGTACTTTAAACTTAACTGACTTGAAAAGCTAATTTTAATTTTTAAGAGCACTCTAAACCAAAGGCTTATAAATTTATTTATTGAATTTATACGAAAAGAAAGTTTTCTAGATGATCTCTTTGCCACTTGTAATAATACATAGAGACTTTCACAAAAAAACAACGTGAGAATCATTGAAATTAGATGCGTGTTTCCTCGAAATCAACCGCCTAAACTCTCACACAATGTAAACAAACATCTATTCGGTGACTATACGTAACGTCACAGTTCGAAAGTTTACTCGACGAAGAAAAAGCACTTGAACTTCTACTTGATTTCGGTTTCTTGTGATCAGGGAGGTAGAAGGTGCTTGTGATTGAGTGAAAATGATCATTCATTTTCCGCGAACGTGTGATTCTTAATTACCAAGGGCGCCCTGATGAGATCACCGTGACCTCCCAAAAATTTCCTTATTCACCAAATTTTGTCTGAAGATTCGGCAAAATTTGGAGTTACATTCGGCGAAATTTGGAGTTCTATTTGGCAAAATTTGGCGTTCCGGTCGCACTGTAAAAACGATTCAGAAACGTTGGTGGAAAATAATGGGCAGCTGATATGCCCAATTTCTGCCCGTAACATATCTTGCAAAATCCCGGAACGTTTTCCGCTAAAATTTAGTAACCTTCCTGATATTATCCTGGAAGCCTCTTGAAAAATTCAGAAATCTTGCCGTTAAAAGCCAGTCGTGTCTCGGGAAAAATAGTGCAAACTTAAAAAGGTATAATATAATAGCATGGCATCTTCCTGATATATCAAGGAAGTTCCAAGAGCATTATTGCAAACATGGCCAAAGCTAAACCAGAATTGCTGGTAAGTATCAAGCATCTTACTTGATTGCAATTCTTGCAAAGCTGCGTAGTCCAAAGACTTATTCGCTCCCTTTGGGAGCTTAATTAGCATGGACGAGCCGTAATTTCAATGAAGCTGATTCACTTAATAAATACGCTCAGTTAATTTTTAAACTGGGAGCTAAAAATATTTCTCACAATAGTGAAAAGTCTGCATTCGTGCAACTTGTAACAATTCAGGAAGCTTTTTGACAATGATACTGGATTGTTCCAGGAAGTGGATTAAAAACATTAAAATTCCGAAACGTAACATGGGAATACCCAGTAACGTTTCGGAATTTTTTTACAATGCGGCAAATTAAGAATTTCCGCCCTCCCAAAAATATGAGATTGCGGCGCCCCTGAAAAAAAAAATTCTTATTGATCCAAAATCTTAATGAAATCAGCTTCCGGCTTATTTCAGAAACGGGGTGGATGGTCCAAGTACTCATGCACTTTCTGATTTTCCAAAGCTTTTCGATGTGCCTCACACATCTTGGAAAATAATTTTGCGCATAGGGCTGTTTCATGTGATGGAACGAGACATTTGGAGTAGTTTTGTCACTAGATTTTGTTTTATAAATACAAATAATACAAGCTGGAAAGTTTATTTTTGGTAGCAACAGTAAAGATTTGTCATAAGAACTATGTAGAACATCAAAAGTTTTTAAATAACTTAGAAAATAATTTGCCTGCATTTTCAGAATAGAGAAAACTGATGGAGAATAATTGTTTGCCTTAACTAAAGAAGTCATCTCTTCATATGGGTTAAATATTTCAAAATTGTGTATTCTCTGTTATGATGGTGCATCTTGTTTGGAATGCCCGTGCAGTGTTGAAACTGCGCAATTTTAACGCGTAAATTCCATGTATTTTACATAAATTTTTATGGTCATATTGTAACCTATTGTTTAGCCAGTAAGCGTTCATTGATTCCTTGTACTAGAAACACACTTTAGCATCTCGATGTATTCTATGATTTCATAGAAACTTTTTGTAAAGATAAGTTATTTTTGAAAAACATCCCACATAAAAAAATGCTTTCAGATCAATAAATTCATCTTGAGGCTTTTTACTGGACAATCTCTGAGTGACACAAAATGGTATTCAAGAGTTAAATCTATAAAAGACCCCTGGAATAATAACTGGAATGCGACCTTTTCAATAATAGAAAATCTGTCATTTTAATATGTATGACTTTACTTGAATTTTTGTTTACTTTATTTACACTGCGGAGCGTTTTTTAAACAATGCTGCACTATCATAAAAATTTCAACCCTCTAATCTTGATTCTTGGATTGACAATTGAAACTCTTAGTAATTTTCGCACTAATGCATACTTGAACCAAGCGTAAAACTTTGTGAGAGAACTTTCCATAGCCGTTTTTACTGTATGCCCAATGTAGAAGAGGTGACAAAACCCACATAAAGGTGTAGTCAAAATATTAAACCAATATTTTGAACAAAATGATCAATTCCATTTCTCAAGAAATTGAGACAGGATTTGATGGGAAATTTTTATCATTGGTCATAAGTTCAATACTATGTAGGTCGGTTATACAAAATGAAAAAGGAAATATTAATTGTTTTGTGAATTGCGACTATATTTTTTACTGATACAAAATAAATGCTAGCCCAATTTAAAAAGCTTTCTTGGTTATTTACAAGAGAGGAATCTGAAAGAAATGTGTTTTTTAATATAACTTTCTTGCTTCCATTCCCTTGTTTTTTGACTGTTTCACTCTGGTCAGTCATTTGAAAGATAGCTTTTGTGTCTCAGGAGGTTAGAGAATTACCTTCGAAGCGCAATGAGGCAAGCAAGGTGTTCATCTTAGCTGTACTGGCAGTAAAGCTGGATATTGATTAAATATAGTTACAAAATTTTCTGTTTTTCCTGACTCCAAAAATAGCAGATTAAAACTTTTGCTAAAAAATAAAAACTAGTACCATAATATTTTGCGAGATAACTTATTACAAAATAAATTTAAAGCTTCTGTCGCAAAAATTTTAATTGTTCTTAATAAACCTAATTATTCTTAACATTAAAAACCATATTATTATCACCTCCTATTAACCAATACGTATTTTATACAGTACTGATTAAATTCATGTTCAAGAGACTCGATCCCCCAAACGAAATGCTGAAATGCCGCCCCTGGATCCTATGTTTTTAAGCATGCTCTTTCAGAATAAAAATACTTTTAAAATTTCGAAAACGATCCTTTTTTAATAATATCAAAGTCTGGAACGAAGACACTTCAAAAAGACAGAAATTAAGGAAATGACAATGATCTTGTAAAACGAAAGTAAACTAATGCTGAAACGCAAGGTACGGGACTACACATATTATGTACTATTCTTGGGATACTGAGAAAAAAACTTAAATTCCACCTTCAGATTGTGATTGCATCCAGATTAGCAGGAGCAATTTATTTCTGAGAAAATTTTTTGTTGAGTTCATAACTTACACTTAACATAAACATTCAAACTACATTTTGCTGCCTCTAGCAATGGAGTAACTTAACACATAAAAACTGGTGTAACTTTGCCCATCGGTTATACCCAGGCCCGGCTCTTGGGGTAGGTGACCTAGGCGGCTTCCTAGGGCGGCAGACTTTAGGGGCGGCAAATTTCGAAATTGAAACATATTTTTAAAAAGTATGAATATCTGTTTCAGCGTCATAAAATTCACTGCTTCAATGATAAAAAAAAATAAGTTTAGAGTGTGTACCAGTGCTTGGATATGAAAAACATAGTTCGGAATTAAACAAGAAATTCAATTTGGTTTTAGAGGCGGCAAATGACTTAAAAGTCTTTTAAAAGTATTAATCTGTGTCAGTGCCATAAGTTGCACTACTTTAATGTTTGTTAAAAAAGATAATTTAAAGTGTGTACCAGTGCTTGGATATGCAAAACCTAGTTTGGAACAATTATTTTTATTTTATTACTATATTATTATTTTATTTTATTACTAGCCGCCTGCGGCGACCAGCTGGTCCGCCTTTTTACGACAGGGGTGCCGCCTTCGGCGGCTGCTTAAACAATTTAACGACGACATTAATCAATGTTTTTCTCTATAAATCAGTATTATCATTCGTTTTTTTACGCCAATGTTGCCGCCTTCGGCGGCTGCTTAAATAAATTTCGTGGCGGCGTCAATCAATCTATATCTATCTATATCATTAATAATTTGAATAAAATATTTTCTAGATCTGTCTCCAGTTTCGTCGTTTGGGATATTTTTAAAGGAGGGGGAATGGAGACACAAACGACGTACTCTTCATGCAAATTTTGTCGAAAAATAACAAAAAGCACTTCCACTTTTATGTGAAAGTATTGTTTTTTCAAAGTCATGGTGTATGTGGGGGAGGGAGGGGGGCATTGACATCTAATGTGCAAGCAGTTACCTACGGCGGCGTTTGGCTAACTTGTCATTTACCTTTTTACTTCAAGTTTGCCGCCTTCGGCGGTTGTTTAAATAAATTTGGCAGCAGTATTAATCAATCCATCTCTATCTTTTTTTTTTGTGTCATTCACATTTTTACGCCAAGATTGCTATCTACCTTTACAATCTATCTCTACATTTTCTTATCCATCTCTATTTATTTTGACCTCCTCACCCATTTCCTAATAAAAACAAGGAACACTCAAAAAAACCGCTTTTTTTTATTTAAGTAGAGCAAAAAAAAAAAAAAAGCTCAAATTCCCCGTAGTGTGCAAAAAGTAGCGTTTGACAAAGAAAAAAAATCTCGCTGTTTTTATTGAATTAATGCGCACAACTATGAAATGTAACGCAATATAGATACAGCGAAAGGTCCAGCTTGGGGGGGGGGGGGGATGGAAAAAGAAATAAATGCAATCCCTAAATAAAACAAAAAAAAAAAAAAGGAAAGAAAAAAAGCAAGCGCTGCCGAAAAAACATGTGGTCATCACGTCAGAAAATGTAGAAGTAAGCTATATAGTAAAAAAAAAAGATTAACATTGCTTGCGATTAAGATTCCGTCGTAAATATCGAATCGAAACCCAAGTAGTGACGTCACAGGCATAAAAGATTGAAGAACGCTTTTTTCGACTGATGCGTGAAAGGACATGATGTGTTCAGCATTAAAAAAATTGTAAAAAAAAACTATTGCGTATTTTTTAGAACTTTTTTCTTCTGAAGAGGGCGAAATGTTTTTACTATTACCAACTTAAATTTCAGGAATGAGGCTTTGATACTTCTAGCAGGATGATATTAGAAAAAAAATAAAACCCAGAAAAACATGCAAATTAAAGGTTTTTTCAAAAATTCATAAAAAATACAAAAATTGCTCTATCTTCAAAATTTTTTTGTTCATCATATTTAAAATTAAATTTCCGACACTATAGTACCAAAGATATTTGTCTGGCGCGATTGGTTCAGGGTCTGTGAGGTTAAAAGTACTAAAAAGTGCTAAAAATCACATAAAACATTAAATAACTTTTTTTCTAATTAAAATATCAAAAATCGAAGCCCGAGGTGCACAACTTCAGCAAAAACTACACCTGTATACCAAATTTCATCTTTCTAGGCCTTACCGTTTTCCCGGGATGCGCGCCACACACACACACACATACACACACAAACATCTTATTTTATTATATGTATAGAAGATAGATAGAAGATAGAAGATAGATAGATTATTATTATTCAATGGGAGGGGGCGGCACTTCTCAATATTGCCTAGGGCGGCAGAAATACTAGAGCCGGCCCTGCTTATACCGTAACCCCATTTTTATCAGTTAAGTTATTCCATGGCTATGGAGGAAGCTAGCCGCCCGAATAAGGTTACACAAAATACAGCCACCGTATTTACGGAGTAAGGTTACACAAATTTTTTACATTGTACAATTATTTTTATAATTGCATTTTTTTTTCAAAGTTATTTATGAAAATAAATTAACATAGAACTCAAGTCTTTGAAAATTAGAATTTTTAACTACCCTTCCTCCCTGACATGAAAAATTAAGCAAACGCAGTCGGAATGTTTAGTTGGGAGTTGACAGAGGGGCAAAGTGTCTTTCTTTTTTTTTTTTTTTTTTTGGATAAATTCTGGCAATTTTGAAGCCCGGATGAAAATACTCGTATGCTGCTAAGAATATACGCATATCTCAAGACAAAAGGAATGAATTGAAACACGGTGAATTAAAATTTTGAATTGAGAGCCATACCGGGTCAGATTTTGTAACTAATATGATAATTTTTAATTTTTCTGTAAAACCAAGGGGGAAAAATATTTTTAAAATATATATCCCGGTTATTGTGCAAAAGTTGTTGTCCAAGAGTCTTAATTACATTCCATAGATAGCAAAACGTTGGCAAGCAAGAGATACAGTATTTAGAGGACAAAATTCTATTTTTTCGTGGGACGCAAACTGTAGATGATTATCCGCTATAAAAAGATTTAAGCTTAATGTCTGCATCTGACAAAAAAACATGCCATTTTAGTGTTGCTAATATCAGATCAAAATAACGACCAACATGTCGAAATAAAATGATTGTCCATTATAAAAAAATTTTAGCTAAATTTCTGCATCTGGAAAATGGCATGTTTTTTTTTTCCCCCATGCCATTTTAGTGTTGCTAAATCAATGTCAGTCAGAAATAACGGCCAACATGTTGATATCCAATAGGTTAAAAAAAAAATATTTTCTCACAAATTAATAAATTAATCGCATTCGATAAAAGACTCTTCATTAAAAAGCTCAATTCTTTTGCATTGAAAAAGAGGTTCCTGTATCCACGAAACACGTGTAAGCAATTCTCTGCGAATATGTGCTATATAACATCGCAAGATTTCCTTTAACAATGAAGTGATCTTCAGCCAGCTATTTCACTCTTAAATTGAAAATTTAATTGAAATTTTAAAATTCTTTTATTATGCCCTCAATGTCTGCATAGCTCAAAATTTCATGCTTTCCCAACCTTTTTCTACTCAACGTCAATTTTTCAACAACATAATTATCTACGCCTATAATTGTATGTGCAAATAGCCTACTTTTTTTCTTATTTTCTTCTAACCTTCAGTTTTGAGGTTTTTGCTTTCAGATGATGGATTTCTGCAAAAAAATTATTCAATACGTAATATACAAATTCGTTTTTTTTCTCTTTTTCGTAACAAATTCTTATTTTAAAGGACTTGAGAAAGGGAAGTTACCAGAAATTTCTTTCCATAAAAAACAGTGAACCATTTATTTTCGTAAGCAAAGAAATTTGTTTCGAGGTGTTCAAATAAATTGTCTTAATATAGAAGCCAAATTGAAAAATAAAATATAACAAAATAACTAATACATGGGTTAAAAACTATTGCAAAAAAATTAAATTTTAAATTTACTTTTGAAAATCCTACTTCTTAAGTTTCGTAAAAAAATTTGGTAAGCTGTTGGAATATTTGCTTAGTACGAGTATTCGGTTATTATGTTTTCATCATAACCTTTCTTTTTGTCCCTATGTTATCCTATTCCAAGTGTATCACAGATATTTATATTAAAAATTAATGCAGACTATGGATCAAAAAAGTAAGGTTCTTTTAAGTTTGTGCCGTCGTTAGCTATAGTGCTCATTAATGGCTCAAAAAAAAGTAAGGTTCCTTTAAGTTAGTGTTGTCGTTGGCTATAGAGTTAATTTGTGGCTCAAAAAAGTAAGGTTCCTTTAAGTTCGTGCTGTCGTTAGCTTTAGTGTTAATTTACGGCTCAAAAACTAATGTTCCCTTAAGTTTGTGCTGTCGTTAGCTATAGTGTTTATTTGTGGTTCAAAAAATAAGGTTCCTTTAAGTTCGTGCTGTTGTTAGCTATAGTGTTCATTTATGGCTCAAAAAACTAAGGCTTTTTTAAGTTCCTGATGTCATTAACTTTATGTTCGTTTACGTAAGATTTGGAAGAGGGGAAATTCTTAGATTAACAAAACGCCAATAATCGAAAAGTAAATCTACCTTCTTCACTCCTATTTTAATAAATGAAATCGTTACGGGTGTGGTCAACCCTTTTGGGAAGAGCGCCACTACCTGGAGAAACAATGTTGGGAGTGACTCTTTCAATTTTTCCAACATACTGAAAAATATGAAAAAAAAGGGGAAAAAAATCTCATTTATATGCTGATTGTATGATTTTTTTTTTTTTTCAAATAGTCCATGTTTTTCCATATATATCTGAATAGTATAAATTTAAAAAACAATATAGTAAAAAAATAGAAACAGAAGTACAAAATTAGGTTGTATTGCTAGTAAACATTTTTAAGGGTTCAGTCAGTTACGTTATAAATTAAATTAAAATTAATTTCATGAACTTTTTCATTTGCAAGCAAAAAGCTTCTGGTATCAATGTCATACGTAAATAATTTAAAATTGCACATTAAAGTAAGTTAGTATAGTTTTGTTTCCCAGATATCTTTATATTTGCTTTTTTAGTGATTGAGTGTTGATACTCGTACATTTAAATAATAAAAATCAATTATTAAATATTTGTAAGTCTTTGAGATTATTTGGTGCAATTGAAAAAAACGTTTCTGTTTCATTTTATCAGTGGCGTAAGAAAGGGCATGGTGTCCAGGTTCAGAACAAGTAGATCAAAACTTAATTAATTAGTTCTACTCCTCGATTGGAGAAGACATAATTTTTGGCAAACGATACGATCGGAGAAATCACAATGACTTAAAATTTATATCTGTTTCCGTTTTCTATTTGTTAGCAAATAAAATGCTTGTGATTAACTTAGGTAAGGCTTTAAAAATGATTTTAAATTTTCGCTCTTGATACTTGCTTTTGCAAAAAAAAAAGAGCTGTCTGACTACGAATTGTATAGAAAGGCAAACATCCGGTTTACAGGCGAAACGGGCGCATTTATTAGTTTTTAAGGATGACAACGTTTGCAGATGTATGTTAGCCTCTAAATTAAGCAGAGGGGCACATTCAAATGAGCGGAACACGCGCATCAAATTTTTACTTTTCTCCCTCATTCAGATAGACTCGTCTTAACTGGACGTTTGCCAATTCCATACAATCCATGGTTAGACTGCAGTAACGACTACAATTTTTCATTAATTGTAAAAATATATAGATTTTTTTGCACTGTATAAATTCTCGGAAAATTTTCTACAAAATATGCATCCTATTTTGTAGGACAGCCACTGTTCTTCAGCCCAGAAGAAACCATGCGATTCTTTTACCTGATCTTCTTAATCATCGCCATGGCCAGCCAACTCTGGTCACCTGCAGAGGCTCAACTCGGCAGTGGTCAGAGATTGTCCGCCCGAGTTGACCAAATGATGTGTCAGACGGCCTGCCCGATCATGTCCGCATCACACAGAGATGGATGTTGCAAGAAATACCACTACAACCGATGCTGTTAACGGATCCAAACTGACGGAAATTCTTCGTTTTTACCCAATCTGCCAAAGTACTTCTTAGATGTTCGTGTTGTCCTCCTACGTTTTTGTTTCTCTGTATAAACGGTCTTTATTTCGTCATATCGAATTCGGGTTTCCAGTTCCTTTATGTTGTATCTCTTCTCTAGGAATGGGTTTGTAAATAAAGGATTATCTTTGTATTGTTTGTGGTTGTATTTTTATTTCTTAGACTAAAATAGAGTTACTTTTTATAAAGCCTATGCGATGTGTAAAGAGTTGATTCAATTGAAACATTGGTGCTTTATGTAATAGGCAAGTCCAGGGGCGGATACAGACTACCATTTTAGGGGAGTCATGCTTAAGAATGACCCCCTCCCTTTTCCATGAACAAACCTACGGTTTTGGGTACGAAGCATTTCTGAAACTGCTTGAGTGTCAATAAAAAGCCCCAAATCGAGCAGGAATAAAGTCTTGTATTACACTGTAAAAAAATTCCGAAACGTTACTGGTTATTTTCGTGAAACCTTTCGGGATTCCAGAGGTTTTCACCTATTTCCCCGTAAAATCAAGTATTTTCGCAAAAAAGTTTCCTGAATTGCTAAAAGATGCACGGATGCAGACTTCTCACTGGTGTGAAGGATATTTTTTGCTACCAGTTTAAAGATTGATTGAGTGTGTTTATTAAGTGTATAGGCTTTAACTTGATTACGGCCCGTCCAGTTTGACTAAATTCCCAATGGGGGGAAAATATGTCACTGGATAGCTGCTGTCTTGCGAGGCGAGGAATATGCTTGGTTCCTGCTCGCAATTTTCGTGTAGCTTTGGCCATGGTTGCTCCAATGCTTCCTTAGTAAATCAAGGAAGTTCTAATCACATAATTTAATTTGTAGAAGGTTCACGACTGGCTTTAACCGGAGAGATTTTCCAATATTTCAGAAAGGTTGCTGACTTTTAGCGGAAAGCGTTCCTGGTTTTTGCAAGATATGTTACTGGTTGAAATTGGGCACATCAGCTGCCTATTATTTTCCAGGAACGTTTCTGAATCGTTTTTACAGTGTAGGCATAAACGTTAAAAATTAATTTTATAAGCAATGAGAGGAAGTAGTATTTAAAATATTTTCTTTCAAAACTAATCAATGAATTGAAAAGACTTCTGAAATCGTTTACATTTTATTCATAGTGTTTGAACACCAATGTGGACGAATACTGTTGTCGACCGTTTGGGGGTCATGAACCTCCGCCCTCATGAACCTCCGCCTGTATTCGTCCCTGAGTAGTTTCGGCGCATTTTAAATCCCGGTCATTATTTTTTATTTTATTTACTGCTGCCATGCTAGGGCAAACTTACATATAAACTAGTTATTTGCCATTACCAATGTTATTAAATCGCGTCAATGGACTTTTAAACAAAACTAGCTTTGAAACAAGACAGAAAAGCTCCGTTTAAATGAAAAATAATCCACTGGATAATGAAATTTAGTCATTAAGAGTAAAATAATCCACCAAACAAAAAATTAAAAAAAAAAATTTTTTTTTTTAAAAAGCCATAAAATAACATGAAAAATCCCGTAAAAATAACTCGTCAAATCAGCTTTAAATGTTTCATTAACATGTAAAACAATAAGTTAAATAAATGTATCGAGTCATAAATAAACGTTCTAAGTTTTCATTTAAATTTGAAATTAGATGGAAGAAAGAAACATGGCAACGAGATATTTTTAAAATTTCTCCAAAGGAGAAACTAAACAATTCGCCAAGTCAAGTGACGTTCCTATCACAGAATACTACCGAGCTACCTCTGATCAAGAGTGTAACTGGAAAATTTTAAGTGCTTGCCCACAAGAAAAAAAAAAAACTAAAAAGAAAAGAAGTAAATGCCTAATTTTACTTTCTTCTTGATTTACTTTAATAGCTGCTGTCACAATTAATTTGTCACAACCAAATGTTGCTCGCCTGGTCTTTTTTTCAGCATAACCATTTGTACATTATTCTGTCCAAAATCAAAGTTGATGAACAAACCCAAAGAAAAACTATAACAGATCCAGTAGCGTATCTAGCATGGGTGACACAGTGACGCCCGGAATGATAGTGTGTGGTATCATTCCCCCCCCCCCCTCTTACAAACTCAAAAAAAAAAAAAAAAGAAAGAAAGAAATTCATACAATATTCATTTTAGAACGAAATTTAAAGTTGGCAAATGCACAAAAAGGCTATAAAAAAAACTGTGAACACTTTTTATATAACTTGCCCTAATCGCCTATGCGAAGGGCCATCGCGAGGTCAAAAGGTAGGTGTAATGAAACTGATCGCTCTTCAACTATTTAAAGTACAGGGAAAGATCATAGTTTTTTTTTTTTTTTTTTTTTGGTTTAAGAGGTAGTCACTACTATATATAAATGTTGACCGTATGAGTCTAGTGCTGAGTTTCATAATCACTCAATGATGGGGGTCGAAGGAAGGAGGGTCTGGGGGGATCTCCCCTGGAAATTTTTCAATTTGTTGTCTTAAAAATGCATTTTAGATGAGCTTTGACGATTTTTGATGTAGGGAGAAGACGTTCGTCGTGGTGATGCAAATGCGTTTTTAAAAATATTGGAGGAAATTTTCTAAATTAAAGTATTTATATTTTTTTTAATTTGCAATTTCACTTTGGGTTCCCCCCCCCCCCCCACTCTCTACTTAAATGGGTGACAGCCAGGGCGGGCCGACCCTCCGTCCCTCGGTAGCGATGCCACAGAACAGATCTTAATGTAACTTAATGTATTTACTACGAAAACCGAGCTTGTAAAAAAAATATTAGTATTTTTAATGGTTTGCGTGTACATGAATTAAACTATGTTTGAACTTTTTAAAATATATTTTAGCTAATTTATTCGAATTTTTTTTTCTAACTCTAAACGTTTCTCATACACAAAACCCGGTAATTTTATTAAAAAATAGCAATATTTTCCGTTTCACTTTAAAAATTGCGAAGTAGAGCATTAAACATTTTGATATTGTGAGACATAAAACATTGCATATATAAAAAGTTAAATATGGTGGATATCGAAGCGCTTCTACTTTCTTTCAACTCGAGTTTTCCTTACTTTTTTTCATTGATGCTGACTGAGTTCGTTGATTTTCTTCTTTTAGTGCATTCGCCTTCTTTGTAGATACTATAATTCTGTGCTTCTTAAATTTTTTGGCCCGTGGACCGCTTTAAAAAAAAAAAAAAAAATTAGCGGACAAACGAGGTTTTTCTTTTTTTTTTTTCTTTTTTATAACTAAGTAACTAAATAAATAAATAAAACCTTTCTTCGTCTCATAGAACTGTTAGGAAAAATTTTGAATGTAAAGATTTTTTTAAATAGTAATCCATAAGTTAATAAATCTTTGAGGAAAAATCATAGAATATTGTGAAAAATAATCACAAAATCAGTACCGGATCTAGGGAGAAGCAAGACGGGGCCATTGACCTTGGTGGTAACTTCTAGGGACCGCTATCTCTCTGTGTGAGTGTGTGTGTGTGTGTGTGTGTGTGTGTGTGTGTGTGTGTGTGTGTGTGTGTGTGTGTGCTTCTTTTTCCGCTGATATTTGAAAAAAAAAAAAAACTTGAGAGAATATGGGTGAAAAGGCAGCAACTTCACGTTTTTGCCCTGGCTTGGAAAAGTCAAAGATCTGACACTGCATAAAATTGACGTAAAATTACATTATATATATACAGGTAGTTATCAAAATAACTAAAAAAAACTCACTCGGAAAAAAAATTTGGGAAACGCTACTTTGCCATAAATGTTTTGTTTATAAAGGTGCCCTTCTAACTTTAATCGCTCACACTGGTGACTCTATATGGTGATTGAGCTCTGTGGTCACTTTTGCTGCTGTTGTTCGCTTTTTAGACATTACAATCCACTTCAATACCCGTCGGTTTATTTTACTGAGCTTCTCTTTCCGCCCACTATTTTGCTTTGCCAAGCTTGTCTTACCGCGCTGTGTGTATGCTGTCATGACTTTAGATACTGTACTTTTAGATGCGCCAAAAAGTTGAAATGTTTCAGTTACACTTGCTTCAGCTAGACGCGCTCCAACAATTTGGCATATTTAAAAATTTGAGAAGTCTGACATTTCACGTGATTGAAAAAAAAAAAGACCAAGACTTCCAGAACTTCCGTTAAACCACCTAATAGTACCAGAATATGTACATTGATATTTATATTTTTAAAAAAAGGAAAAAAAACAGATATCTAATTTTATTCTTTATTACTTCCAAGGCGCATTTAAAAATGTCACTTTTATTCTCAGGCGTTTCCATTATTTTGATAACTACCTGTATATATATAATGTTAATTACTATTTTTATTTTAATAAGAACAACTTACAAAAATAAATAACTAAGTAAATATCAATAAATAAAGGAAACTAAGAGGAATTTTGTAGGCAATAGGTGCAGTTTATGTTACCAGGAATTACACTGAAAATTGTGAGCCTGTGAGCTCTATGTTTTTCAATCTTCATACTGCTTTTCGTATTGCGAAAACACATCCATAGCAAATTTTTATATCACCATAAAGTAAAATAACCATGAATTTTACAAAATTAATTCTATAAAAAATGTTAGCAATACATTTTAAATAAATACTATCGTTTCAGCCCAATAGAATCGTGTGACAGAATTCAAGACATTTGTATCGCGGCCCCCAAAAACATGTCAAATTATTTAAAGTAACAAAGAAACAAAACAAAAAAAAAAAAAAAAAATGTGCGTCACGGGACGCTCGGTAGAAGTGATAACTTTCATAGGATTAAATTATTACCATTAATCCTATGAAAGTAACAATTGGCTTATGGTAGCTATAATAACCAACGAAATTTTTGCATTGTATGTTATCTAAAAATCTTGCCAAGACTGCATCAAGTACAGTTCCGTTTCTTGTTGTGGTTTCTTCTGGCTTATTAATCATTTGTAATTGTAATTTGGATTGTAGAAACGATACTAAATTTTTAGCTCAATCAGAGAAGCAGAATTGTATAATAATCTTCATTAACTAAAGCAGAACCTTCTTGGGTATAATTTAAAAGCTGTTTATGAATAAATTGAATGATACTTGAAATACTTTTGTTTGAATATATATATATATATATATATATATATATATATATATATATATATATATATATGTTGGAAATATTTCGTTTATCAGAAAATACACTCAAACTTACGAAACATTTTAGATTTTACTCTGTGATGAACAAGTTTATTTATTACTTTTGTTTTTTTTTTTCGGCCGTCCCCAACCCCCGCGTTGCGGAGTCTGCGGGGATGAAGTTCGTTTAAAATATGTACACCTTATCACAGTTCAAAACTCTAAATGAAGCGAGATATTTTTAGTATAACTAATCGCAAAAATGTTTTTGTTTTGAAAAAATAATTTGAAGATTAAATGCTGTTTTGAATATTTTTTGTTTACAATGTTATTGATATTATATTGTATTATTAAACTCACCTTTCGTTAGGAGATTGCGTTATGTTGCGACGATCAGCCATCTTCTATTAGTTTCATTACTTTTTCTACTATCACTTAACGCTTAAAGCTGACCTAAAGAGTAAAGAAACAAAATTTCACCAATCGCTTCTTACGCTTGCGTTCGCGCACGCTTCTGACGCATGCGCGAACGAAAGGAATGCCAGACGAGAGTTGCGACGTTACACGAGTTATGTCACAAATCGGTTTAAGAAGTTATCACTTTAAAAAAGATAGTCGAAAAAGGTTCTCTCTGGGACACGGTACACCTTGGGACAGCTTTGCTTCACTCCTGCCCCCCCCCCCCATTTTTAAAATCAACATTTAGATGCAGATGCCTGTAGATGTAGACATATGCGATCTAACTTTCAGATACACTTTGATGACGCAGGAAAGAATTGAGTTTTTTTTTTTTTTTTTCTTTTGTTCCTTTTGATGAAATGATTATTTTTAGCTGCATCATTATAAAATATGTACTTTTATAAGCTAAACAAGCTTAAAGTTTATCAGAAGATTGCTACCGGAAGCCTTAATATAAATTGATATCAATTGTAATAACAATCATCTTTATTCTTACTAGCCGTACGCACTCGGCTTTGCCCGTAGTAGAAAATTAAAAGGTCATTTGGTTCGCCTGTATATTTACCAAAAATCGAGTTTTCGAAAAATCGCTTCAAGGTGCTCTTCCCTATGCTACGAACTAATTCTGCCAAATTTCCTGAAAATCGGCCGAACGGTCTAGGCACTATGCGCGTAACAGACATCCAGGCATCCAGAGACACAAACTTTCAGCTTTATTATTGGTAAAAATAAAGATTTACTAATAATAAAGCTGAAAGCCTGTATGTCGGGATCTCTGGATCTTTGGATATCTGGATCTCTGTCTGTTACGCGCATCATCCATTTCACCATCCATTATTTGTAAATATACAGGCGAACCAAATGAACTTTTAATTTTCTACTACGGGCAAAGCCGTGCGGATACCACTAGCTAATTCATAAAACGTGTTCCTCAATAACAAGAATGAAAGGCACTGGCACATTTATACTTTGGAACAAGCCTCCTAAACCAAATGTTTAAATTCGCCACTGCGAAATATCCACTACGAAAACATCATCTACGGAAATATCACTATCAATCACTTTGAAAAGTAACACTATTCCACTTGTACGCTCTCACTGATCCTACCTGTAGCAAAATGAAGTGATCTATTTTTACTTCCCTTTAATCCACCTGCTCTCCGTGGTCAAGTTTAGCAGAACCATTGATAACTACAGAATAAAAGTCTTCTAGCAATTTACAGTTCTTTACACTTTCAATCCATGTTCAATGTAGTTCAGTAATGATTCACTCTAACAACATATTGTAAATGTTTAATCTTTGCAATCTGAGCGAAGTCTTAAGATCTTCAAAGGATGTTATACTGTAATCTTTTAAAATAAAAAATAAAAAATAATAATAAAAAAATAATCTAATTTGAATTCTGAAATTTTGAATTCAAATTATGTTTTTCGCAATCACGAGTTGCGACAAGACCCTACTCATTAGAATTATTGTTTCTAGAAATGGCTCCCCCCCCCCCCAAGCATGTCCCTCCTCCTGGGTGGTTATGTGTGTATAGTTGTGTGTGTGCAGGCTTAAGTGTGTGCACGTAGGCCTGTGTATGTGTGTAAAGGCGCTCACGCGTTGGCGAGTGTGTATGAGCATGCGTGTGAAGGACATGGACGCCACCACCCAGCAGAAGTGGATTCCGGGGGACAGTGGTCAGGAACAGAGCAGCCGTGCCGCCGCCGCGCCGATGGGCGGTGGTGCTGCTGGTCCAAGCTGAAAAATAATCCCAACGTCAAGGACTGTCAAATGAGAACAATAAGCAATCGTGATTGCTCAAAAATGGCAGAGCAGATGATAAACGCACCTTTTGGAAGTTTATAAGCTCCAAATCGTTCGCAGAGAAATGAAGTTTGTTCTCGAAGAATGAAACGATTTTTTTCACTTTTTAGCAGATTTTTCAAGAGCTTTTTGCAGCAGCTACGTTAGTTTTACTTTCATCTAAATCCAATCTATATTCTATCTTTAACGCCATACAAGACGCACAGCGTCAAAATTTAATTAAAATTTAATTCGTGATTTTGCTCAATACAGCACATCTTGGAGAAAAACTGACTTCAGAGTGATTTCTCTGCATTTGAATATTCGAAAGGAGAAAAGTCTTATCACGTGATAAGTGTAGTAGAGCCTCTCAATAGCGGGGGGGGGGGGGAGAGATATTATTTTTTTACTCAAGTAAAGGTCTTCCTTCTCCGAAGATATTTGAGTTGTTGCACACAGTACTACAAATGAGCATAATTTTACAAGAAACGTAAATTATTAGTATTTAAGATTAATTACTGAAAATGTTTTATGCACTAAATAAAATTCAGAATGATTCGAATTTCTAACTTATTCTTTTAATATTCAAAATTTAATCAAAAATGGGATAATGGCAAAGCTTTGTAGCATACAGAAATTATTTTGAAGTATTTCATATCCTGAATTTGCTTGCTGTCATAGTCAAATAATTTATAATGCAATGCAATGTAAATTACAATTAGTGTTCATATTTAAAAGTTTTCTATACAAAACTTCTCAAAGGCCGTGCACTGTCCGTTGGCGGCCGTCAGCCTACTTGAATAAAATGCTAAGAAGGAAAAACATGCATGTAAATTTCATCAAGTTACAATACATATTTGCATTGTTGCACATGTTAATGTCAAACTTTCATCAGTTAATTTTTAAAAAATAAGTGACACTTGATTTCCAGTTAATTCATTATCTTTCATTCATTGATACATTATTTTTTTTTTTTCTCTGTGGCTGTCCCTTAATCAGAGGCAAATACATGGAGGTCCACATTCAAAAGGACTAGGACCAGAAAAAAAGTCTCTTATTCGGAGGTGTCCCTAAAAAAAAGGGGTTCTACTTCATTTGACATTTCACATTCCAGGGTCCCCCGTACCTACCACTATTTATGGTTTAACAGGTTGGCTGGGGCTCTGAGAAGACAGTTATTTTTTTATCCAGATCAGAAGCGAGCAATCCCTGGTCTAGTACCCCCAGAGGTATTAATTCACTTGCAGGACTTTGTGACCATGACATATTTAACGTGCCCCAGTCCCCATTATCGAACATGGAGAATCTTCGACCGGCTGGCATCGAACCCGAAACCATTCGGTTACGAGTCTGATGCCTAACCGATTAGACCAAAAAGCCTATTTTTTGACAAGGTTTGCTACAGCAAACCTTGTTTTCCAAAGCAATCACTGCAACGTCCGAGATCTTCTAGTCCCCACACAAATGCGTTACCACTCGGCCACGAGAAGCGTGATGAATTAATTTGTAGATGTAATTTATTAGATTATTTATTATGCGCTTAAATTAAAAACATTTTATAACATTACTAGCAAAAACACCCGGCGTTGCCTGGGTCAGTAATAATTATGAGAAACAATCGTTACTTGCTCTTGTTTTCTGTTTTAAGAGAAAGAATTTAAAGCAAACCTTTTTGACGTGATTAAAAATCAAGCTTCTTCCTTACTCATTAAACTAAAATAGCAATAAGTATAAAGAACAAAATAGTATTCAATTAGAAACGAAAGCACGACATTTAAGCATATACAAATTTGAAGAATTTCCGAAATATGAAATTAAACTTTACATGTTTAAAAAGATTTATCTGTTAGTACTTTTTTTTTTTAAATCTAAAATCTTCTCTGTATGGCTATTGATGTACGAACTAATTTAAAAAATGTAGCCGCCCGTGTTCCCCTTACACTTGCTTTCGTTATTTTGGGAAATTTCAATTTTTGTGGGCACTTGGTTTAAAATCTGGTGGTGCGGTTTAAAATCTTACCAAATTTGCGAGAATCATTTTGGGACACTTTCGATAATACTCCCCCTCCTTACTAATTTTTATTATAGAAATCTTGTTGCTATATGCTGAGACACTTTTGGTCACCATAAAATGGCGCTAGAGTTTCATCCGAAATGTTTCCAAAATAAGTAGTAAAATTTGGCGATTGTTTGAAATCGTGCAAAAAGAAAAATTAATGGAAGTTTTTGTGCGGTTTAGGGATTTGCCTAATTTAGTTGTAGACTTATTTTACACAGTATTTTTTTTTAAGTATCTTTGATTGGCGATATTTTGTTTATATGGTGAAAGCTGAGAAACATTATTACGTAGTCTTTGGGCTCAAAAACAGCGACAGTGGAAAAAACTGCCAAATGCATCAGCTACTGAAATCTTTCTGAAAAAATTCTGGCGATATTTCTGCTGGTTGGTTGGATATAGTGAGCAAGTGTCCAATCAGCATAAATAATAATAATAAACCGTTAATTACATAAGTTCTGTTCAAAAGTAAAATGATCAGCCAAATCCATTTATTTTTAGACAATCTTGTGGAAAAACGTTACTTTAAGATTTGACTTGAGAAAAGCCTCAAAAAGTCAGACGAAACGCAAAAATATTCAACAATACAACAATTCTTGGGAGTTGAGATGACACACTAAATAATGACTTGGGTTGATGAAAGCCTTCGAACAGGGAACAAAAAAAGCTCATAACTCGTTTTTTATACAACTTAGAAACTTCGAACAGATGCTATCTTCAGCAGAAAAATTGGCGCTTTCGATGGACATATAATGTTAATATGTGCACGTTTTTTTTCACCCCAATATTGGGACATTTATGCGAAAATTGGGACTAAAATTGGAATTAAAAGGGAACTATCAATCAGATTTTTTTTGAACTGGTCTATAAACCTTCCCAGTACCAAACTGAACAAACGGTGAAAAATTCAGCCAAATCTGCTGGGTAGTTTCTGAGATCTTAGGGAACAAATTTACCAAACTCCATTTTTATATATATAGATTCTGAAGCTTTTGCCTAGTTAATGGCTCTTTACAAGAGTGAAGTACACACTCTTACTGGAAATTATGAAGAGGTAGTTTTGCAATTTTAATAAACACCCCTCCCCCCCCCCCCCCTCCCCCACCGATTGGGAAACTTCAGCCAATAATCATTTCAATAAAATAATGAGAAACTATTATCGCCTTTTGACAAAATAAGGTTTTTATTATAAACTAGAAAATCTCGTCAAGGTATGACGGGTTGAAATTGCTTCTACATTTGAGCGAAGCCATTGTCTGTTTAGTGATATTTTGATGGTTGAAATTGTAACCCTAACTCCAGTGGATTAACCCTAAACTCCAGTTGGTAGCGTTCATTGTTGACCACTTTTTCGTTTCTTCATTCCCCTGAAATGACACAGTCTTACCAGTAAAACAGTTAAGTTACCGGATCGAGTTTAGCCTTGTCACAATAAAGCCTTTCCCTGCATGTCAAAAATTACCAAAACACATTATCAAATTATCATGCCGTGGCGTGAGTTCCATTGTTGAAATTCGCGCGTTACTCGATCATCGGCTATTTTATATATGAGGATAAGCACATTATTTTTTCATATTTAGCTAAATTTCATGGAAAATTTCTATAACACAGTAAAGCCTCGTTTGGGCGAAATGATCGGGACCGGACCTCCTTCGGTTAATCGAAAATTCAGGATAAAAGAGAGAACATGAAATATGACTGTCAGGAGGCCGCAGCGACTTCAATTTTGGATTTGAGGATGAATTATTAAGTGTAATATTTTTTATTAATTTTATTTCTATAAAATTAAAAAATACAATTGTTCAATAAATGTCCCACAAGTGAGAAATACGAAGTAAATTGAATAAGACAATGTATCGAACTTTATTTGTTATGCAATTAACTCTGTATTTTGTTCATAAACTTGACATTAAACAGTGCTTCATTTTCAGATTCCATCCCTTTTAAGTTTAATATCATTTTAAAACTAGAATAATTTAGTGTTCCAGAAATTTACTGGTGGCTTTTCAAGAAAACCGAAATATAGAGATCCAAGGTAATTCGGAGGCTGCATTAGAAAGGGGTTCCTGCGATGACCTTGAAGCGATATCATGCCGTGTGTAAGTAAAAGCCAGTAACTGCAAAATTTTTATTTTGCATTTTTTTGCATTTTTGTCATCTCTTGTATTTTAGCTTTATTGTACAAGCTTGCTTATTTGGTTACCGCTGAAAAAAAGGCGCGAAAAAAACGTTGAATTCCAAGCTTTCCCTATGGTTAATATTGAATCCGACACACATTTCTTCAAATATGTCGAAAACGTATTTTTTCAGATACTGCCGTTTACCTGCACACGGCAGTATTGTTAACTTAATAAATAAAATTCAGAGAAACTGTCTTACTTTGCGCCGACACCGAAATTTCCTTTTCCCTTATTTTTCCCCCTTTTCCCTCTCAATCTTACTTTATGATATTTTGGGATTTCATGTCGGCGAAAGACGGGAACTAGGGAGAAATGGAGAAATGAAATTTTACGTCGGCACACACACAAAGCGGACAGAAATATTTTCTCTTAATTTTAGCCGCGTGTCTTTCACTTTAATTTTTTTTCTCTCTTTTCACTGCTAAAAGTATCATAATTTCAGAGAAATAGGTAAATGTAGTACGAAGGATTTTACTGTTTGCATCTTTAATTGCCTTTTTTTTTTGGTATTACGGGGCGTTGATAAGAAATCGGTTGCAGGGTTGCCAGATTTTAATACAGAAAAACACTTACTTCTTCTGAAAAATGCTACAAAATACTGTATAAGACTGCATCGTATAATGGAACCAAATAGAATTAAAGATATCAGTACTCCACTCCAGCTATTAACGATTTGTGTTCGTATTTTCATTATATACGACTGAAAAAACATCAAATATGTTTATAAATGTCTTTATAATAATAAATACATTTAATTATTTATTTCATTTTTCATTTTCGGAAAAATAGTATCGGTGAACCTGTAGAGTAACCCATTATGGTTTCCCCAATTTTGAGGAATTTCGCAGTAAGAGGGGGAAAGAAATTTTAGGATCGGCGAAACAGGGGTTTAAACAAGGAAATCACCTCCGGTTTAACGTGTATCGGATAAAAGAGTTTTAAATAATCGAGGTTATACTGTATTTGCCACAAAAAGTAAAGAACATTACGTTACTTTCAACTAAAATTCGAACGATGGCCGTCGCCGTTATTTGTGACTCTCCCCCAAAGTTTGAAATTTTCATATTTATACCCTGTAAATTCCAACCATTCATGCATTTTAGCATAAATCTCAAATGAATTTGTGTTGCTGAAAACGACAAATATATCGTTTTCTTGAACGTTTACTACGAGCAATCATCCGAAGACTTTAACTTCATTTTTTCAACCCTGTCTGGGGGCTCCGTAATTTAATCAGCTTTGTCCGATGTCATATCATAAACAAAAGAAGACAGAACCATAAAGAAAAATCAAAGCCGGAAGAACGGGAACATTGACAACCTTTAACGGAGCACTTCCTCCTAAAATAACGGAGAACACTAAAATCATGAATTATTTGTCACCCAAGAGGTGATAGTGATAAAAGCGAAAGCATACAAGCTTAATAAAGCATCCGTTTGTAACCTAAATACATACCACATACCCATTACGCCTCATGGAAAAGTATCGGAAGTATCTAGAACAATAAGAAGATTCCAGAAGCACTGCCGAATTGTAATACCTCTGTAAGTGAATCGATAAAAAAAAAGTGAGGCACAATCAGAGTGTCGTCGTTTTCTAACCATTCCAATCCAGGAGGGTGCACTCCTTCATTGAAATGTCTATCATTTTATTTATTGTTTCTTTCCTGGTATAACCGTTTTGTAAAAGTAGGTCCCTGCAAAAAAGATCGCCTATTTACCGAGAAAATAAAGTGAGAGTTTCTATTCCTACTTCCTCCAACCTATGGGTCACTAAACCCGAGTTATTGCGACACCTTGGCTGTGAAAAGGGCAATCATCATTTTTTGCCTGTTTTCTTTCTTTGCATATAAAAGGGCGGTGGTCAGCCTGGGCGAGAATTAGATCTTCCCAACTAGCCATACGCATCCTCATATTTTAACTGAAGGTGAGTCTCTCTCTCTCTCTGTCCTTGGTTTGGATTTTCTTTTCTGAAATGTCTCAGGGCTAATTTTTTGTCTAATGTAACAATCATCGCTCAACTTTATGTTAATACTTAGCAATTATAGTATTTAATTACACTTCAGGTCAAAAAATATACAATTGCCTCAAGTGTTGAGTGCGAAGTTGCTTCAAGTTGTAAATGTTTAATGGCTTCATATAGCACCGTTTCTTTCTGGGACGTTGAAAGTTTTATTAGCGCGCACGTTTTAAAGACCGAAATAGTACGTTGAATAGGAAATAATCAAAAGGAGAAATAAAAGAAAATAATTACATGTATGTGATAGAGAACTTTTCCCAGCTATATTAGTGTGAGAGAAATAGCTCAAGCTTCCCCGTTAATTATCTGAACCATTTAAATTTTCAAAAGGACGTTTTTACTTTAATTAAGACGTAACTGTTTCTTTTTCCCTCTGTATTGAAGGTTTTTCGACAGCTATGATTGAATTATTTCGCACTGATTTATTATTTTCTTTTTTGAAAATTTGGCTACCAAATTATGTTTTTGAAAAATATCTTTTGATCTACAAGAAAGATTTACTTCATAAAATAATAATTTCATTTACTAAAAAGTTATTTTTCTTTTCTTTTCTTTTTTAGAATGGCTAAAAATATAAATAATAGAAATTAATATTATGGCTTAAACTTTAATAATGATAATAACAACTAGCTATTGTTACTTCAAATTTTCTGGTTAATCAGATTTTTTTATTACATCCGATTGGTATCGATTCTAATTTATCCAGATTGCCTATTGTTGGGGCAAACTTAACTTGGCATTGTCGTATTGCTGTGATTAAGATCTGCGCAGCTTTCACAATGCTGACAGGTTAATTTTGCCCCATCTATAAGTTCAACTGTACGTCCATATTTAGGCATGACTCAGTGTTTGGATACATGTGGCAATATTAATTTGGGTTACATATGAAGAAAACAATGCTTGTATGAGTTCAAGATATATTTTTACGAAGTGTTGTATGCATTATGGCCACAAGTTTGCAGTGTATTTCCACTGTTTATGTTTGCATAAAGTTTTTGCTGCGAAAATAATGCCGTACAAATCTGACTAATTTTGATTTTACATATACTCTATTGAAATTCATTGAAAAATATTTTTGTCCGTTTTGACATGCAGATATTTTTGTAAACAAATTTCTGTCAAAATCTAACAAAAGTATTTTAAAGAGAAATATTTCCTTTTAATCACTCTAATACAACAGATAAGCTTGAGGATAACGTTTTATGTTTATAGTTTCTTATGAAATGTATTGTTCATTTAACTAAAGTGAATGTTTTACTTGTTTAACAAATTGCTTTAATAATAATCATATTCGGCAAGACGGGAACATTAACTTTCTTTCAGTAATTGATTTATTTATAATTCTTAAAGAATTTCACAAACTACACTGGCGGACTTAATTCTGGACACTTTTCAATTTTTTAAAGATTTCATCATTGAACACTGTATAATGAATTATTAGATTTATTTATTCCCCCTAAATCATTTATTTATAACTTCTCTAATATGTATGCATTCATTTCATGTGAGCATTATCTTTATTTAATTTAATTATATTTTTTTGTGCAAACTATAATTTCAATGAATTTTTGAAATGAATTTTAATTTTTTAAATAATTAGCTTTGGTAACTAAAAAGTAACAGTTTTCTAACAAAATATTTATCGAAAAGTGATTTAACGTTGATTAATTATTATTGACTCAATATTGTGAAATTACATTATATTATTATTGTAACATTTGCTATTTTAATAATAAAAATAAAAAAAAAATGATCTTCACAGGAAATGCATACATACATATTAGAGAAGTAATAAATAAATGATTTAAGTGAATAAATAAGTCTTATACAATGTTAAATGATGAGATCTTTAAAACTCTTATAAGTGTTCAGAATTAAGTCCACTGGTATAATTTATAAGCAAAATAAGAAAAGGAATTTTTTGTAAGAGACTATTGCTTTCGTAGTAATAAATAAGACGTGTACTCTGTGAAGAAGTAATCAATAATCATAAAATCGTTGTTGATTGAGCGCAACGTGGAACCCTTTCTTTAAGGTAGGGCAACCTCAAAATTTTTCTTCACATTGAAAAGGGGTTAGGTTAATAGTAAGCTCAAATCATATGCGTGTATTAATTTTGAGTTTTTGTGCTTTAGTAACGTTGGTCTCGTCATAAATGAATGCTTAAATTAGCGAGTTTATATTCACTGAAAAAGATACATGAAGACTACTTATTGTTTTAGGTGAAAAGTAAATTTGTTGATATTCAACATTTTGGATAACGTAAAACGTGTTTATACACACTGTAAAAGGTACATGATTATTGTTAAGTGTTTAGGATATAAAGGTGACGTGTTGATATTCTACAGTTTTAATAACGTTAACGCGTTGATACTCACTGCGAAAAGTACATAAGTGTAATGTTTTTGATATGAAGTTAACGTGTCGATATTCAACGTTTTCGATAAAATAAACGGGTTAAAACACAATGCAAAAAGTACATGCTTACTGTTTAATGCTTTGGAGGTAAAGTTAACGTGTTGCTATTCAACGGTTTGGATAGCATTAACGAGTTGATTCTGCGAAAAGTATACATGATTGCTGTTTTCATGTTTTCGATATGAATTAACTTGTTGATGTTCAACGTTTTGGATAACGTTTACGCGTTGATAGACTCTGTAAAAGAGGTTTTACAGTTGAATGTTTTGAAATTTAAGCAATAAAACTGTACAACAAACTATAGATAGTACTGCAAGTATTTTTTGTAGCGATTATATTTCCTAGAACTGTCTAGTCTCTAGTATATTCTATATTATAAAGATAACTTTTACTATGCTAATTTTTTTACTTTAAAGAAACAAAAACTGCCTCTGAGAATTTTGAACGAAATATGTTTTTGCTTGACAGAATTTTGATTCAAGTACAATACTGTCATAAGATGCTGAATGTTAGATTTACTCTCATAGTATTTATCATGTAATAATTCCTTCACTGTGTCGATAGTTGCTTAGAAAAGAAATTCGATAAAAAACATCAAATCGTATACTAAACGTTATTATTAAAGATTTTTTAAGTATTTATCTAAAGAACTTTTCAAAAAAATGTTATGCAAGATTTTCAAAGTTTCATTATTTATTTACAACGCCATTTGCAGGGCATCAGGAAGATTTTTATGGTGAACGGTTTATAAATTAAATTAAAATTCATAATTTGTTTTAGAATATACAAATAAAAACTATAAATGAAACTTGTTATGTCAAAAAAAAATAGATTAAAATCAGCACCAATCTTAAGTATTTTTGTACAAATTGTTTAACTATCACACTAGAAAAAATGTGAGATGGAACAGCAAATATGCTTTCTGAGGGACAATTCGTTGCACCAAAATAAAATCTTTCTGAGTCTATTGATTTTACAATTCAAATCGAACTACCTTTTTAATAACGACTAGCAGAGACTATTTGCAATTATATATTTGCACTATATAGTACCGGCATTTATATACTTGCATTATTTAAAAAAATCATTAAATTATTTTAAATTGCAGAACTATGCGGTTCTAGGTTGTAATATTTATTGTCCTAAATAAATATATCATTTGCTAAAAATCTGAAGCACTTTATTTGCAGAAATTCCATTATAATGTAAGTGTGATGTTAAAATGTGAGCTTACTAATGCTTTGCTTCATTTACTTAATGCATACTAATAAAGTTAATGCTTGCTTCTGTTAAAAAAAAAAGCTTTTATGAAGTCTGATGCAATCCAAACACAATGTAACTATATGTGACGTACGTTCAGAGTGACCAACTTTGATCCCGAATGCTCTCGGTTTAATGGTAAAGCACTGTATTCGTATACCGAAGGTCTGTGGAACAAAACCGACTGAAACTATGTATCCACCACAGACTTAGCACTCATCGCTCCCTGACTTCACATACGTTCATTACGTTTTGTGGGTAATAATGAATGACATCCTTCTTTGTCACAAAATTTATCCAACGAACTTACAACTTTGAACATCATCGAATGCTCATTTGCAATAAATATCATGCTTGCTTCCAACATCATCCAGCAGAATAATGTCACTCATTTCCAAAAAAAAAAAAAAATATCATTGTTGCTTCGAACAGTATCCAGCAGAGAATTACAACACTCATTTTCAACAAATATCATACTTGCTTTCGAACAGTATCCAACAGAATAAAAACGCCCATTTATACTAAATATTGTGTTTGTTTCGAGCAGCATCCAGTTGTATCATAACACTCATTACCTACAAATATCATGATTGCTTCGAACAGCATCCAGTAGAATAATATCATTCATTTCCAACAAATACCATGCTCGTTTCGAACAGCATCCAGAAGAAAAACACAAGTATTTCCAACAAATATCATGTTTGCTTCGAACAGCATCCAGCAGAATAAAAACACTCATTTCCAACAGATGTCATGCTTGCTTCGAACAGTATCAAGCTCAGCAGACTAATATCACTCATTTCCTATAAATAACATGCTTGCTTCGAACTGCATCCAGCAGTATAATAACACTCATTTCCAACAGATATCTTACTTGCCTCGAACAGTATCCAGCTCAGCAGACTAATATCACTCATTTCCAACAAATATCATACTTGCTTCGAACAGCATCCAGCAGAGTAAAAACACTCATTCCAACAGATATCATGCTTGCTTCCATCAGTATCCAGCTCAGCAGAATAATATCACTCATTTCTAACAAATAACATGCTGGCTTCGAATAGAATCCAGCAGAACAATAATAATAATTTCCACAAAACATAATGCTTGCTTCGAACAGCATCCAGCAGTATAACAACTCTCATATCCAGCAAACATCATGCTTGCTTTGACCATGACCAGGACGTGCTGCTAATGCAAAACAGCCTACTAAATATGACAACAGCTTTACTAACCCCAAACAAGAAGAAAGATTCGTAGAATCGTAATTTCTCTCGTTTGTACTTTCTAGCACCATGAGAATCATACTGATAGTAATGCTTGTGGTATGTCTCCTGGGCACGCAGATGACCACAACAGAAGCCCAGAGCTTTGCCCAACGTCTTGATGAAACGGTATGCCGACGAAGGTCTTGCCGGCGCTTCATGAGAGCACATAGAGAGGGTTGCTGCGCACGGTACAAAACGTGTTGCTGAGACAAATTCTTTTCGGTGAGAGGAAAAAAGAACATTTTCAGAAAGTACTGTCAAGTGAGAGTGTACAGAAACGTTTTTGTTTTTATTTATACTACATTCATATTTTGGTGCTCGCTTCTATGAAGAGTGGCTATGTATAAAATGCTTTGTAAATAAACATTTGTGTTCAGTTAGTATTTGTCCTGTTCCTTTGAGTTCTTGGAGTGTTTCAATTACAATAGTCAAGATAAAAGAGGAAAGGGGGTCAGTATGCATCTGCTGATAATTACTTCTTTTTATTTAAATGATTTAGTTCTCAGGTAGAAGTACTATGCTAATGTGGTGCATTAACAGTTAGTCAGACTGTTAGAATAGCAAAATGTCAACTCAACATCAAAAATCAATTCAGGGTACTCACAATCAGTACCCAACACTAGCTGTGACGGTTTTTTGATCAATTTCGTTTAAATGCAAAATCTGATATAAATTCAAAAACAAACCTATCATTTCTAATGCACTGGCAACTATGTTATACTGTAAAATTGTCACTTTTGTCACATGTCTTTTCAGTCTTAAGCACTCTTCCTTTGAATTGAAAATGCGTTCCTTGTAACGCCGAAACACTTGTATGAAGTATTCTGCACGTTTTGTGCAAGAAAACGGTATTTAATTTTAATTCCCTGCACAAAGAATTTCAAGTATTTCTTATGTTATATTCTGTTAGCTTTTGGGATTTAGTTCTCTTAACTAATAATAAAGCTCAAAGTCTCTCTGTCTGGATGTCTGAATCTCTGTGACGCGCGTAGCGCCTAAACTGTTCTGTCGATTTTCATGAAATTCGACACAAAATTAATTTGTAGCATGGCGGTGTGCACCTAGAAGCGATTTTTCGGAAATCCGATTTTGTTCTTCCTATATTCTAATTTTAAGAACATTTTACCGAGTAAATTATCACAACGTGGATGAGTAAATTACCAAATTATTATAACGTGGAACCGTAACATGGTCAAGCAAATAGCCATAGCAAATTGGCGAGAAATTCATCATCCATTATTTGTAAATATAAGGGCGAACCAAATAACCTTTTAATTTCCTACTATGGGCAAAGCCCTGCGGGTACCACTAGTATTCAAATACAGTGAAACAAGACCAAATTTTTGCACGCATTCCTATGACATGTTTTTGAGTAAAATACAACTCAGAAGTCCGTTAATGTAGTCATACTTGTAATAATAGCACAAATATTACTTAAATAGTATTTGCTATGCAATATCAAGTACATTGTATTGATATAAATATAAGAATTTGGATGGCAGATAGATTCTATTTAAACCAGTGGGTTTCAAAGTGGTCTACATGGACCCAGGGGTCCGCGTGAATTTAAAAGGGGTCAATGACAAGCAAAGAAAAAAATTGGGGGTGCCGGAGAGGCAAATAAGGATTCACGCGAGACTGGAACCCATATATTATTTATACTAATATTATTAAGAGTGAGAGCGGATTTTTGTATGTTTATTATGTTCGAGGTAATCTCTGGAACCATTGCATCTATTTTTAAAATTATTTCACTATATGAAAGGCGCATTCTTACTGAGTGACATAGGCTATAACTTTTGCATAAATGTACTGAAACTATTTTTTTAAACCAATAGTTTGAATTCGCCACCAGTTTATGTTTCGTATTGTATTCTTATACACTAAAAACAAACACCGATTATTTCTCACTTGCGAATACAAAATGGATGAAGGTTCTTTTCGAACTGAATGCAAAGGGGTAGAACCACGTGAAACGAGAAAAAAATCGCGGTGATAGCATAAGAATTGCCAAAGGATTTACATGTATTTAATGCCGCAAAGGACAACGTATAAAACATTCTATTAGCCTTGGACATTGCAAAACAAAAGTTACAGAACGTTAATGCTTAAAAATTCACTTGGACGAATTATAACTGAGATGCACTAACGAGAAAATTAGCTTTTTAATTTAAGTAGTGCAGATACACGAAAATAAGCCGTGTTTCTATGAGCTGTAGTTTTGAAAGCATTTCGGGCTATCCTTTAAGGTTCTTATTAATACTAAAATTGAAATAAAAAACATCTGCTGATGAATTCACTTAAGTACATTAAATTTAGAAAATTCTCAACTCAAAGAGAAATTGCGCGTAATTATCGTACATTTAAAGTTAAGAGTTAAAACAACAACTAACAAAGAACATTCGATAGGACAGAATTTGATAAAGAAGAAAAAAATAATAACAATTATTTGGAGAAATATTCTTCACGATGACCGTATGTAAACATTTAAAAACGATAAAAATAAATAATATTGCTCAAAAATATCCTGTTAGAAAGAAATTGCCAAAACGAAAAATAGAGGTATGTTAAAAAAAAAGTAAGTTTTCCTAAGAAAACGAGTAAAAGAGATGGAAATTCATCCCGGGATTGAAAAAAAAAAACTCGCCTCTTAGTAGAATATACAATATTCATCCTACTAGCCAATCAGAAAATTGTCACTTAATCTATTTAGAATGTTTTCTTGGCCCAACATATTTCCAAAGTTTTTGACAGTAAAAGATCCTGCCAACCTATCAAGCAGCCTGTGTAGAACTGAGTCTTATAGAGGAAGACAAACTTACCTTGGAAACTGACCTTATTTGATACATATAACTTTCTGACTCCGCTCCCAAACTCAGATAATTGTTTATAACTATTTTAACTTTTATGTCAACTTTTAGATCCTATTGCTTTTAGGCAAACATAAAAAAAAAGATATATGTGATATTGCAAGCAGTGCGTCAGCAGAAATACTATGACTTGGTCAATGTCAAGCGATATAAACCAAAGTCTAATTTAAATAAAACACAAAATTTGTCAGTGAAGCGGACACTCAATAGGAAACTTTTGTTTGCCAAGCCGCAGAGAATCAAAGAAAACGATTCTTTTGAAACATGATTGGTATATAAAAACCAGAAACGCAAATCAATGTTTATTGGCATGCCCGGTGCAACTGGGACAACTGAATAAATTCAACCCTAGCCAAAAATCGATCAACAGGCGTTTAAAATGGTTTATTACGAAAGTACCGGGATTTTTCCTAAAGGTGGAAAACTGACCATTCCACATTTAAACTACTTTGTATATCTCCCCCAGGAAGACTCCGTATGATCCACGAGAAAAAAAAACGGCCAATTGGGAAAACTTCTTCAATAGTATGTCTCATAAAGTAGGAAGAATCTTCGGAGAATGTTTGTAGGAATCAAAATAAATGAATTGGGAAATTCTCTCTAAATGGTTTGATACTCAATGTTTATTCTGAAACCAAGAGTCTTTGTAAAAAAAAAAAGAAAAAATACGTGAGTGTGCGAGAGGGGAATAGTTTTTGCCTACAACGCTGTGCATTATCCATATGAATTCCTTTATCTGCACATTATTTATTTAAGACTAGCCGCCTGCGGCGACCAGCTGGTCCGCCTTTTTACGCCATTCGCCTTTTTGCGCCAGAGTTGCCGCCTTCGGCGGCTGCTTAGACAATTTAGCAACGGTATTAATCAATGTTTTTCTCTTTTTTCTCAATATTATCATTCGCCTTTTTACACCGATGTTGCCGCCTTCGGCGGCTGCTTAAACAAATTTCGTGGCGGTATCAATCAATCTATATCTATGTATATCATTAGTAGTTTGAATAAAATATTTTCTAGATCTATCTCCAGTTCCGTCGTTTGGAATATTTTTAAAGGAGGGGGAGACACAAACGACGTACTCTTCATGCAAATTTTGTCGAAAAATAACAAAAAGCACTTCCACTTTTATGTGAAAGTATTGTTTTTTCAAAGTCATGGTGTGTGTGTGGGGGGGGGGGCACTGACACCCCGTTGAAATTCCTTAAATGATGGGCATGCCTCTTTCTTGCTGTCCATCTGCTACATCGAACTCTATATTTGTCTATCTATCAATCTATACGATCTGCGCATGTCTACCACCTGACAGTACAATCTTTTTTTATTTATATAAGTATTAATTCGAAAACAAAAACATTTTTTGTCCACTCAACCTCTATCTATCTCTGTATCTACCTAACCTAACCGCCAATTCGTAACAGAAACGAAGATCATGCAAAAAATCGCGGGCTTTATTTACTTAATCAAAGTAGCCCTCAAAAATAAAGGCACTAAGAAAAAAAAAAAGGGTGAAGAGAAGGCAAACGATTTCAGTTGGATGTTGGATCACGTGATGAGGTAAGCTCGGAATCAGCCGGCTAGCGAACAGCTCGCGTTGTGTTCTGCCATTAAAAAAATTGTAAAAAAAAAACTATTGCGTATTTTTCAAAACTTTTTTCTTCTGAAGGGGGCGGAATGTTTTTACTATTGCCGACTAAAATTTTAGAATTGAGGGTTCAATACTTGTCGCAGGATGGGTTTCGAAAAAAACTAAACCCAGAAAAAAATGTAAAATAAAGGTTTTTTCAAAAATTTATAAAAAATACAAAAATTACTCTATCTTCAAAATTTTTTCATTCATCATATTTAAAATTAAATTTCCTACACAATAGTACAAAAAATATCCGTCTGGCGCGATTGGTTCGGGATCTGTGAGGTCAAAAGTACTAAAAAGTGCTAAAAATAACATAAAACATTAAATAACTTTTTTTGTAATTAAAATATCAAAAATCGAAGCCCGAGGTGCACATTTTCAGCAAAAACTGCCCCTGTGTACCAAATTTCATCTTTCTAGGCCTTACCGTTTTCCCAGGATGCGCGCCACAAACACACACACACACACACAAACATCTTGTTTTATGTATAGACTAGCCGCCTGCGGCGACCAGCTGGTCCGCCTTTTTACGCCATTCGCCTCTTTGCGCCAGAGTTGCCGCCTTCGGCTGCTGCTTAGACAATTTAGCAACGGTATTAATCAATGTTTTTTTCTTTTTTCTCAATATTATCATTCGCCTTTTTACACCGATGTTGCCGCCTTCGGCGGCTGCTTAAACAAATTTCGTGGCGGTATCAATCAATCTATATCTATGTATATCATTAGTAGTTTGAATAAAATATTTTCTAGATCTATCTCCAGTTCCGTCGTTTGGAATATTTTTAAAGGAGGGGGTACGACGTACTCTTCATGCAAATTTTGTCGAAAAATAACAAAAAGCACTTCCACTTTTATGTGAAAGCATTGTTTTTTCAAAGTCATGGTGTGTGTGGGGAGGGGGGCACTGACACCCCGTTGAAATTCCTTAAATGACGGACATGCCTCTTTCTTGCTGTCCATCTGCTATATCGAACTCTATATGTGTCTATCTATCAATCTATACGATCTGCGCATATCTACCTCCTGACAGTACAATCTTTTTTTATTTATATAAGTATTAATTCGAAAACAAAAACATTTTTTGTCCACTCAACCTCTATCTATCTCTGTATCTACCTAACCTAACCGCCAATTCGTAACAGAAACGAAGATCATGCAAAAAATCGCGGACTTTATTTAATCAAAATAGCCCTCAAAAATAAAAGCTCTTTGTTCCCCGTAGTGTTCAAAAAGTAGCGCTTGCAAAAAAAAAAAAAAAGGGTGAAGAGAAGGCAAACGATTTCAGTTGGATCACGTGATGAGGTAAACTCGGAACTCAGCCGGCAAGCGAACAGCGCGCGTTGTATTCTGACATTAAAAAAATTGTAAAAAAAAAACTATTGCGTATTTTTCAAAACTTTTTTCTTCTGAAGGGGGCGGAATGTTTTTACTATTACCAACTAAAATGTTAGAATTGAGGGTGCAATACTTGTCGCAGGATGGGTTTCGAAAAAAACTAAACCCAGAAAAAAATGTAAAATAAAGGTTTTTTCAAAAATCAATAAAAAATACAAAAATTGCTCTATCTCCAAAATTTTTTCAATCATCATATTTAAAACTAAATTTCCTACATTATAGTACAAAAAATATTTGTGTGGTGCGATTGGTTCGGGGTCTGTGAGGTAAAAAGTACTAAAAAGTGCAAAAAAACGCATAAAACATTAAATAACTTTTTTTCTAATAAAAATATCAAAAATCGAAGCCCGAGGTGCACTTTTTCAGCAAAAACTGCACCTGTATACCAAATTTCATCTTTCTAGGCCTTACCGTTTTCCTGGGATGCGCGCCACAAACACACACACACACACACACACACACACACACACAAACATCTTATTTTATTATATGTACTAGCCGCCTGCGGCGACCAGCTGGTCCGCCTTTTTACGCCATTAGCCTTTTTGCACCAGAGTTGCCGCCTTCGGCGGCTGCTTAGACAATTTAGCGACGGTATTAATCAATGTTTTTCTCTTTTTTCTCAATCTTATCATTCGCCTTTTTACACCGATGTTGCCGCCTTCGGCGGCTGCTTAAACAAATTTCGTGGCGGTATCAATCAATCTATATCTATGTATATCATTAGTAGTTTGAATAAAATATTTTCTAGATCTATCTCCAGTTCCGTCGTTTGGAATATTTTTAAAGGAGGGGGTACGACGTACTCTTCATGCAAATTTTGTCGAAAAATAACAAAAAGCACTTCCACTTTTATATGAAAGTATTGTTTTATCAAAGTCATGGTGTGTGTGGGGAGGGGGGCACTGACACCCCGTTGAAATTCCTTAAATGACGGGCATGCCTCTTTCTTGCTGTCCATCTGCTATATCGAACTCTATATTTGTCTATCTACCAATCTATACGATCTGCGCATATCTACCTCCTGACAGTATAATCTTTTTTTATTTATATAAGTATTAATTCGAAAACAAAAACATTTTTTGTCCACTCAGCCTCTATCTATCTCTGTATCTACCTAACCTAACCGCCAATTCGTAACAGAAACGAAGATCATGCAAAAAATCGCGGACTTTATTTATTTAATCAAAATAGCCCTCAAAAATAAAAGCTCTCTGTTCCCCGTAGTGTTGAAAAAGTAGCGCTTGCAAAAAAAAAAAAAAAAAGGTGAAGAGAAGGCAGCAAACGATTTCAGTTGGATCACGTGATGAGGTAAACTCGGAACTCAGCCGGCAAGTGAACAGCGCGTGTTGTGTTCTGCCATTAAAAAAATTGTAAAAAAAAAACTATTGCGTATTTTTCAAAACTTTTTTCTTCTGAAGGGGGCGGAATGTTTTTACTATTACCAACTAAAATATTAGAATTGAGGGTTCAATACTTGTCGCAGGATGGGTTTCGAAAAAAACTAAACCCAGAAAAAAATGTAAAATAAAGGTTTTTTCAAAAATCAATAAAAAATACAAAAATTGCTCTATCTTCAAAATTTTTTCTATCATCATATTTAAAACTAAATTTCCTACATTATAGTACAAAAAATATTTGTGTGGTGCGATTGGTTCGGGGTCTGTGAGGTAAAAAGTACTAAAAAGTGCAAAAAAAACGCATAAAACATTAAATAACTTTTTTTCTAATAAAAATATCAAAAATCGAAGCCCGAGGTGCACTTTTTCAGCAAAAACTGCACCTGTATACCAAATTTCATCTTTCTAGGCCTTACCGTTTTCCTGGGATGCGCGCCACAAACACACACACACACACACACACAAACATCTTATTTTATTATATGTATAGATAGAAGATAGAAGAAGATAGAAGATAGAAGAAGATAGATAGAAGATAGAAGAAGATAGATAGAAGATAGAAGAAGAAGATAGAAGATAGATAGAAGATAGATAGATTGATAGTTTTTACTTCCTTTTACAAAAAAAGGAAGTATTGTATTCGCGAAAAAATTTTCACTCAAAATTCGGCCTTAATTTCCATTTTGCTCACCCCCGAATTAATGTTGAGTTTTTTTTTTAAACCCAATCACACGCGGATAAGTGCCTAAGAATGTATTAACACCCGAAATATCCATTTTGACATTCCTTGAGTTAATTACGACTTTTCTCATGACGTCCGTATGTACGTATGTATGTATGTGCGGATATGCGTATGTATGTCGCATAACTCAAGAACGGTATGTCCTAGAAAGTTGAAATTTGGTACGTAGACTCTTAGTGGGATCTTGTGCACCTCTACTTTTGGTTGCATTCGGGTGTTTCTAAAGGGGTCTTTTGCCCCTTTTGGGGGGAAATCATTGTTAATTTCCATGTATACTCAAGTGGTGTTATAATTTGGCAGACACTTGGCGATATATCACCAGTCTTTTGGTCGCCAAGTTTTGTCGCCAAATTGACGACAAATTTGGCGATTTTTCTTTCTTTTTCTTAAAATCTGGTTTCAATATCGGCCACTGTTGGTGATATTTAGAGAGTAAACTATTGAATCACATTAAAATTGTCAATAATGGGAAAATGACATTAAAATTGGAGTAAAAGGAAGTCATGTGATGCACACATCAGCTCGTTTTTTTCTTTTTCGGGACGGGTTGCTAGTTTATTTATATATTTAGAATGCAGGATTTTACGTGACAGAAAAACGAACACTTCCAAATTAAATCTTTTATCTCTTTCGCTCTCTCTCTCTCTCTCTCTCTCTTTCTCTCTTTTTTTACAGGGGAAAAAATCATGTTTTCATTTTTCTTCGACCCCTACTTGGAACCACCCTTGATTTTCATACATTCTGCTTAAGAGGGCTAAACCCTCCTTGAAAGCTTGATAACTCCTTCAAAGAAAAAAAAATACTGTTTGACCACCGAAGGCGAATTTCCGGTTTAGGGGCGGAAATGGATGCATCTATTAGTTTTCAGAGATGCCTGTTTTTGCATATTTAGCCTCTAAATTAAGTAGAGGCACATTCAAATGAGCGGAATACGCGCATCAAATTTTTATTTTTCTCCCTCGTTCAGATAGACTCGCCTTAACTGGACGTTTGCCAATTCTATATGATCCGTGATCAAACTGTATTAACGAGGTTTTAAGCCATCTTTCGTTTTCCTAAAATAATAATAATAACAATCAGAAAGATTTTTTAGCTCAGCATTGAACATTCTACGAGATTTTCCCTCTTCCCTCATGCTCTTATGCGTTCGTTGTTTTTAATAATGCTGGAGAAGTTCCCAGGAGATCGCTTTAACCCTCTCGCTTCCTCCGAATTTTCCTATGGACTGCTTCCTCCATAAAGTTCTAGATTAGTGGTCGCCAGTCGTCAACGGGCGACCAATTCATTGAAAGTGGGCTACCAAAAAATCAAGTCTTAGTCGCCAAAACTGGAGACTATATGTTTCTTTATTTGTTAAAAAGCATTATTTATATCATACTACGACAACACGTTAAGGTTATTTACTTTTGCTCTGAAAATAATTTTCAAAAGAAATGGCTACCAAAAGTTAAAAGTGGCTACTATTTTTTGTGGCTCTGGTAGCCAGTGGTTGCTATTCAGAATTCCTAGTCTAGAGCTTTAACCCTCCCCTTTACCTAGCCTCTAAAACTTAACGTTTCGTTTTTAAAACTTCAATATCAAAAAATCTTCTGAGAATAGTTCCTAAACCCTGCACCTTCTCTTAACTGCTCTAACTTAGGGTCTCCGAACTGCTTCCTTTCCCCTAATATTGTCCTAAATATACCCCAAAATTGAACCTTTAAAATTTCAACTTTGAAAATTTTCGGAAGGGGAATCGCTACCTCTCACCTCTAACGTCTCCAAAAATAGCCCGAAGTTTATCTCCACTTTTTGATCTCCATTTTCAAAAACCTTTCCGGGAGCTTACCCCCGCTTCCTTTCCAAAGATACCCTGCCCTGATATTGGTTTCAGTTTCGAAAAAGATTCCAAGAGGAAACCTCTAAATTCTTCCTCCTCTTTCTTCCACTGTGGCAAACAATGGCTTCTTTTTTTTGGTCATCCACCTAACGACATGTAAATTGAGTATTTAAGTTGAATAATTTCCAAACTTTTAGCTTCAAAAAAAATACCCTACGAGAGGAGAGAGAAGCCAGGTCCGCCGAGCTAGAGAGGTTCGTTACATTTAATCGCTCCACCAGTGGCGTAATGAAAGGATAGGTGCTTTCTAAAGCCGGGTTAAAAGCGGAAAGTTAGGGTTTCATGCCCCGCAGCAACGTCAGAGGGTAGCAAATTCAGGTGTGGCTCCAAACAGGGATTCAAAAGGGATTCAACAGGGATTCAAAATTTTCATTCATGACCCCTTGACGAGACCAAAAAGATCTTAAAATTTCGCTGTTAGACTTTTAGTTAAGAAAAATTTCCGAGTGAGAGCACTCGATCCCCGCTCCACTCCCTATGTCTCGAAATATAGCTAAAAATTACATATTTCAGACTTAAATTTTCAAAGTACTCTAAGCAAAGTTTTTCATCCGGAAGCTCCAACAACTTGGTCAAACACAGTCTAAAATGGCGGTTTAGAAATGTAAAACTGAAACAATTTCGGTAGTTAATCTCCTACCTCCTGTCCCTAACTTCTTCAAAGATAGCTTGAAAATGTGTTTTTACAAAAGAGAACTCTGATTTTCTCACTTTTTCCTCTAATAATATCACTAAAAATAATTTAGAATTGCATTTTAAAACCTCAAAGCCAAAAAATTTCCGGGAGAGTCCTCAAACTCTTTTCCTTCCCCTAACGTTACCAAACATACCTTAAAAGCAGGAGTGCCCATTGCTCAAAAAGAGGAGGAGGAGATCATGACGCAGCTGCTCCATTAAATTTTTTTTAGGGAGCTGTTTTTTCGACGTATTTTTCTCTTTTTTGAGAGGTTCTCTTTCTTAGTAACACTTACAAGGTATTTGAGAGGGATGCCATAGCTCATGGAAGGACGGGTAATTCCGCTAAAAATGTTCTTTTAAACCTTCAAATTTGGAAAATCTTCTAGAAAAAACATTACTCTCCTACTTTCAGCCTATAGCTTAAAATAGCGTTTTTAAGGCGTCAATGTCTCAAAACTTCTCAAGGCAACTCCCGAATGCTAATTTTTCTCCCAACGTCATTAAAGGTAGTCTAAACTGCAATTTTGGGACATTAATATTGAAATATTTCCGGGGGAGATTTCCTCAACCACCACCACTTCTTTACTACTAAAGGTAGTCTGATATTGCGCCTTTAAGATTTCAATTTCGAAAAAAATCAAAGAAAGATCTCTAACCGACGCCACTTGGCGTCTCCAAAGATAGCCTGAAACTAAGTTATCAAATTTCGAAAATTCCAAATTTGCAAAATTGTCAGACAAAATTTGCCAAATAAGGATATTTTTGGGAAGTTATTGTGAATTCCCATCTGGGTGTTTTTAAACCATAAATTTCATTTCAACGGATAAACAAGGAAGGTAAATGACCTTTTTCTGATAATCCTCAGTTAAGAAAAGAATAAGACACATTGATTCATCTAGGGATGGTAAGTGATAACTTATGGATGGATTAAAAAAATAAATAATCGGTATGAAATGATCAGAATTAATAACCTTGTTGTTCAATAAAAACAATAGAAAGTTTGACGTTTTCTCGCTATTCTGTGTGATGAATTGAAGCTACAAAACATCTCTTAGAGAAAACTTTAAAAGCACGATCACAACCTGTTTTGTTTTTTCTCCTTTTTCCTTTTTCCCCCTTTTTTTTTTAATATAAAACGAACCTGTTCTACTCGAAATTTGTGAGGCAGGTCCTATTAGCACAATGTGGTGGAAAAGTTGTAGAGAGAGTGGTGGGGGGGGGGGGGCACAGCATTTCACAATTATTTCCTTGAAGATTTCTCTCTGATTTGCAATCTGCGTTGTGGAAAAAGCTTTGAAAAAAAGGATTACCTAAAAACACATAAGTTTTAGTTGACTTATCACTTCGAGAAAAAACTACGGACAGGAAGTAATCTCGTAATTAATTGATTGTTTGTGCCGTTTTTCTTCATTTTTTATGCTACAACTCCTAGTTATAAGCAACAAAAAAAAACACATGGACGAAATTGTTTTAATATTTTAACACTGAGACCGTAGAAAGAGTTACTCATATGCTAAATATATTGCCTTAGTTGTATCAGTTTTTTAAAAAAACTTAAACTATTAATGTATAAAAGACCCCTTGTATGTTGACAGCTTTAAACAATTGTTTAAGATAAAACATATAATTTAGCCGCGCAGAAGCCAAAGTTGACAAATATAGTTCTGATATGCTTTCTGACTTTCATACATTTTGACATAAAAAAAAAAGTTGTCTTCTTGGTTATTAAAGCTCAACAGAATTTTTCATAATGTAATTATTACACACTACTCTGATCAAATTATTATGAATAATTTAGAAGTTCACCTATTAAATACTTGAGGGTTCACCTCCCCCTTCCACCTACCTCCCAAAATTATCCTTTTTGAATTTTTAGTGATTCAATCAAATCTCCAGTCACTACCTGTATGAAGGAAGAAAATGAATTTTTAGTAAAATTATTTTTCCAAGACTTTTATTCAGCAGTCATGAAGTACGAACTGCAAAATTGTGTAAACATTCATGAAAAGCATAATTATTCAGGACCAGCAAGCAAACATCAGCATATAACTACTAAAACATAGTTTGAAGCTTTTCCTAATGCAGAACATAATAAACATTTAAGTTTGAAACATAAAAGTAAATTGAGGCAGTGAGAAGCAAAGGGATGTGAGTAGACTTTTTAAAGTATCGAATATAAAACGGGTTTAAAGTTCAGATCCTAGGTAGGTTTTCATTGAATTTTCTTATAAATCATGCTGTATAGCAGAACTTGCCAGAACTACTAGTACCAGCAGAGAAGAAGTTTCCCTATTAATTGTGCTGGTTATCTTCAAAATTTAAATTTTGGCACTTACATTCCTTTGCATCTCACTGCCTCAATTGATAATAAATCTTCTTTTAACAGTTGAAAAATTAAATACTAACTGCAAAACATTTTTTTTTTCAAACTCAAACTTTTACTACTCTATAAAAAAGAACTTTTTTCTTTTTCACACCGTGAAAAAAAACTGATATTTTTGTAAAATGATACGTTCAATTCAAATACGAATGTAAACAGATTTTCTCCATCACTTATAGACATTTTGTGACATTCAATTGATGTTCAAAAGTAATTTCTATATTCACATGCATAATTAATACTAAAAAAAAAACTTTGCAATTGTTCCTTTTTTTTCTTCATTATTTGGGGTCAGGAACATCCCTCTAAAATGTCCAGCAATAATCAATACGCATTTAACCTGAAATCATGTCTTTTTTTAAGCTTTACATCACTAATAAGTGGAAATTCTGGTTTAAACTATTGAAATCAAGTACCAGTGTTATCAATTGTCTTCACAGTTTTGAAAGAATCCTAATTTAATATGAAGTGCCGGTGGAATAATGGGGCAATTTTGTTCTATTTTTCTTGTTATTACTGTCACATTCGCATAGGAAACGATGAAACTGTGTACTTAGCACTTTAATTCACTTCATTAAAGTCAAGACTTCATTTCATGCAAGCGAGTCATTTAGAGAGTCAGGGGATTAATCGCTCCCCTTACCCCTCAGTTTTGGAAAGTTTTTTTATTGTTATTATTACACTGCAAATAATCAAACACTTTTTGAACACTTTTTTCACACGGACACTTGTCTCCTTTTTTAGATCACTTATTTCGGAACATTTATTAGAACCGTTGTAAGATCACTTTTTAAAACATTTTTTGAACACGTACACTTGTCCCCTTTTTTAGAACACTTTTTGGGGTCAGTTTCCAAAACACTTCTAGAAACACAGTTCGGAACATATATTTAGTTCAGCATTCTTTTTAGCGCACTTTTTAAGGACTTATAGGATCGCGTTAAAGACACGTTTTTGAACACTTCATTGAACATTTTGTGGCACACATACAGGTACAGTTTCTAGAATGCGTTTTAGAACAATTTTTTCGCACTAATATCATCCGAGGATATCTACCGCACAAATATAAAAATAGCTTTTAGAAATTATAAATATGCACTAAATTCGTGTTCATTTTGAAACTGCAGGCTGATAATGGTTTAGGCTTTGGATGAATCTAATTATTAGTCAGCATAGCAACTATGAAAATTTAAAATGCAATGATATTTCCACGATAATTGACTATCTTACAGCAGATTTGCACACGAACAATGTTTACCAATAAAAAGGTTGCAGGAAAATGTAGTGCACAATATTACTTAGTACAGAAACTGCATACATTTAAAATATTAATTTCCATATTTTAGTTTTCAAAGCTAATCCATAGTGTAAAAAGCAATCAAAAGTGTACAAACAAAGGCTCACATAACTTCAGTTTGTTGCTTCATAAATTTCATTTTCAAAAATTCTAATTTCTCAAGATCAAAATAAATTTGCCTTCATTGTTTGAATTCGTGCTACTTTGCTATTCAGTGATCTATTGCTTGGTATCTGATCAATGTTGTTAACATTAGTTGTGTTCTTTTAAAAATGTAAGTGCAGTGGAATTCTTTAATGACTAATTATTTCCTTGAATATTAATTAAAACGATGAGTGCTGGATCTGGGGGCGAAGGGGGGAGTTGGGATCTTTGCCCCCGTGAGACAATTTTTAGGGGACAACAAATTTGTTCTATTTCCGTTTGGGGAGGGGGTGGTTCGTTGAAACTCAATATAAAACTTGAAGGGGAATGAGTAGGAGCATCAGTTTCAAGATTTGCCCTAGCTCGGAAAAATCGTATATCCGGCACCAGTGTTGCCAGATGGTCAAATTCAGATTTCCCCAATTCCCTTCCAACTTTTCCCCAAAAAGCGATGTTTTCTATCAAAATTCCCCAAATTCAAAAATTATTTTCCCACTAATGTTTTCATAAAATGAGTCGACTTCCTCTGATATTTTTGTCTCTTGAAAAAAATTTTTTTCCCCCAAATAGCCAAATTTCCTTATAAAATTCCCCAACTTTTTTTTCTTCCCATTTTCGCTTCTTTTTTTTTTTTTTTTTTTTTTTTTTTGTCTTCTTTATCTTTATCTTTTTTTATTTTTACTAATAATAAAGCTGAAAGTCTCTCTGTCCGGATCTCTCTCTTTCTGTCAGGGTCTCTGTGACGTGCATAGCACCTAGACCGTTCAACCGATTTTCATGAAATTTGGCAAAGAATTAGTTTGTAGCACGGGGGTGTGCACCTTTAAGCGATTTTTCGATTCCAATTTTACGAACATTTTCCCGAGCAAAATTATCATAAGATGGAGATGGACAACTAAATTACCAAGTTATCATAATGCGGAAACGTGACGTGGGCAAACCAATTGGCGAGAAATTCATCATTCATTGTTTGTAAATATACAGGGGAACCAAAATACCTTTTAATTTTCTACTACGGGCAAAGCCGTGCGGGTGCCACTAGTCATAAATACAAGCGCCTAACCAAAAGATAAGAAATAACCAAATATTTTCTTTCTACTCGTATTTACTTACTCTGCTTCTGTATGTACATTTAAACTATGATTTTTGTATATATTTATCTTAGTACATTCTTCATCACACTCTTTTTTGCCTGTTTCACGTATTAACTAGTTACTTACGCAGAACTATTAATGAGAATTCCGCAGCATAATATTCCACATAGTGTGAAATGCGAATTCCATAAAGTTGAGCAAAGCTAAACCAACGCTGTTTGATACAAACAATGTAACTACCAGATGTCAAAACGCGAATTTAAATACGAAAAAAAATATTTTTCCCCAAAGAATTCCCCTCAAAATCATTTCCCCAAAATTTCCCCAGAGAGCACCAGATTTCCCCGAAATGGGGAAATTTCCCCCAATCTGACAACACTGTCCGGCATTGACAATTATCAATTAATTATTTTTAGTTTTAGTTCCTTGCATAAGGAAGAAAAGTGTGCGCGAAAAACAAAATAAATAAAAAATTACTTAGTCGTCAGTGGCTGGCATACACTTTCAGTTTAGTAACCCCTTTTTTTACCATCAGTAGCCACTTGATTCAAAACATTTATTTATTTCTTGAATGAGGAAAAAATGTACTACATTAAAACATGAGCTGTGGAAAAGGTATTACCGTATGAGATCTAACTGAAATTCCATTCATTTGCCTTTTTTCTATCCCCCCCCCCTCCCGCCAAAGGTGAGTACAAACGTTTTGTATAAGCTTCCAGGTTTGTGCTTGTTTTTAAGGGGTGCAGTTTGGATCCTGATATTAATAATGGCTTTTATTATTGATTGAAAGGCAACATGTAATACTAAGGTTGGGATTGTTATTACACTGCAAACTAATTGCTTCAAAATAGAAATGATTTGTGTATGATAATTCATTGGTGCAAAAATTGTGTGGCCGTTTCGGTTCTTAAGACGTGACTGGTTGAGTACTCTTTTTAGCTTCTATCGTATGGCATTTAATCTCCAGATAGCAACTAAATGCCATACATTCAGGTCTAACTCAATCAGACAGTTAATATCAAGTTCATTAACTAATGCAGCTAAATTTAAAATACGCATGGGATTTATGTTTCAAACTTACGCACATAACACTGAACTGAGTTTATCAAACTTATCTAGTCATTAAACACAATATGTTTAAAATGAATTTATTTAACTTTATAGATACACATTAAAAAATTTACATAACAATGCTTGAAACTATCAGTCTTCTACAACCGGGTAAACCATTACCTAAAAAAAATAATAAAAAGCCTTTTTTTTAATTATTATTACCCACATTTATTTGTAGGCTGTAGAGGAATGTGGGCAAAGTGAAATGGTGAAATAATTACTTTTACTGCCAACAATCTCGTAATCTTTTAACTATATAGTAGCACATATACTCTATTCCAGTTAGGAAAAAAATACATCTGAAGCTCAAAATTAATGATAATAATGGCAATTTTCAAAAAAGGACATTCATATTGTAATATTTTGATGTAAGTCAAAAATTATTTTTGTAAGAATAAAATGATAAAATTATTGTTGCTAACATTTTAAATATTAATTGAGACCTTCTAATATTTTATGTGGTATTTTTTACTTTTTTCAGTTAATTTTAAGCTTACTTGTATTTCTAATATTGGCAAGGTGAATGTGACAAAGTGAAATAGTTTATTTCGTTTACTCGCTCAATTACACTGTCCGGCAAAAAAAAAAAAAACCTTCAAAATGTTTCTGACATTTCGTCGGCTGATTTTTATATTAAATAACCCCCTGAATCCGAATATGAACTCCGTTTTCTCCCTATACGTACCAATTTTTTTAAAGGCCCCCCCAAGTTTTTTTTCAATTTTCCTTAGTTTTAGAATTTTTTTTTTTTTTTTTTTGAGGTGAAAGGAGTTTTATATTAACTGCTAACATAGTTTTGGTGGGCACGAGAGGTTCAAAGTTCAAGATCATGGACACCCATCGCAAAAAAGGGGGGACTTGGGGTGTATACACCCCCCCCCCAATATTAGAAAAATCATGAAAAACGATCTTTTTATTCTGCTTTTTTAAAAAAGATGTTTGTAAAAAAGAATGTAGAATGAGAGTATAAGACTCTTCTATGACTCCTATGTCCAAAAAAATTTTCGCGATGTAAAAAAAAAATTAAAAAAAAAAACTTTCTCATGAATGTCGCACGTTGCATACGAGTTGAATCGCAGGTCTTCATTCAAATAGATATTCTTCTGGCTGATTCTTATATAAAATGACTCCTTGTTTCCAAATACGACCATCTTTCCCCCATCACGCCCCCTTTTTAGAACCTCCCCCTTTCCTGATTGGGTTTGTTACGATTCGGCGCGACCGTTTCGGCGCGGCTGTTTCGGCGCTGGCCGATTCGGCGCTGACCGTTTCGGCGCCAGATTTTTGCATTCTGAACTTTATGAATTTCAGAAATTTTAGTTCAAAGAAGGAAAAAGATTTCTGGAAGAAGAATGTGAATAGTTAAAATTTATTTTAAAATTTACAGCGGGGGAAAAGAGGGGGCATATGTGATCCACGTATGTTTTACTGCGATAACATAAAAGAAAATATCTTGAAAAATTAGCAAATAATGCCAGTACCAATCCTACCTCTTAGTCGATTTTTTTTTTTTTTTAATCAATGCTGAGCCGGTTTGTGTTTCTGTGGTGATTATTTCTTTGTTGTAGCAGCTATTGGAAATAATTTCATAAGTCTTCTTCACGTTTTTTATTGACAAAAAAATCATTTATTTTTTAAAGTTAGTTCTAAACACTATTATTTTTCTGTAATCAATTTATAAATTTTTTGTAAATTACTTTTTTTTTTAAAGTTTTATTGTTATTATTATTTTTTATTATTGCCTTTTTTTCTGTTACGAAATAGTCAGTCGACAGTTTAGTGCTATAGAACAGTTACAGGAACTAAAAAGACACAAAATATTTTATTTTTATTTTAAAAAAAAGTTTAAAATATTTTTTGTTTATTATATTAGTCTTTAATTAACTTAAAAGCAATAAATAATAATAATCTTTCATAATAAAGTTTTTTCTTATATATCCTGTATTTAAAGCACACTACACAACTTAACTTTGTAGAGAGCAGGGTTACGTGTGAGTTTCTCAACACGTTAACTTTTTCCAATAAAAAATATAAAAAATTCATCTTATTATTAGTTGACATTTTTTAATTTTTTATAGAAAAGATATTTAAGTAAGTGCACAAATTAATGATCAACAACGAAAAAAAATCAATTTAAATTGAATGAGTTTTTTCATAGAAAAATGTCAATGCTGTTTCCTAACTTATCGACTTCGAAAAATTATGAAGATGTTTTTAAACTTACATGTTATCAACTTATAATAAAAAAGAAAACAAAATACACCTTTAAAAATATTACTTCATAAAACTTTTTACAAAACTTAAAAAAACAAAAGATATCTTGAATTTTGAAGCAATGTTTGGCAGATTTACATGCTGACAATTTCGATTTTTGAACAGGTCGTATTGAAATGGACCGCGCCGAAATGGTCGCGCCGAAACGGCCGCGCCGAAATGGGTTTCGCGCCGAAACGGCCGCGCCAAAACGGCCGCGCCGAATAGTCCCATTCCGTTCCTGATTCAGAGCCATTTATTGTTTTAAATTTTGAGGGGAAAATGAGCATTACAATAACCGTAAACATTATTCTGAATGACTAGAGATGTGCAAAGTTCTGAATCTTGTGCCTATATAGCAAAAAAAAACTTGCCCCCCCCCTGAATAAAAGGGGGGGGGAGTTGTACAGAAATTGGTACATGTGTAGGAGGATAACGGAGATCTTTTTGGGATTCAGGGGGTAAATTTGCAGAAGAATCAGGTGGATTAGCCTCAGAAGCATTTGAGAGTAATTTTCGCTGCACAGTGTGGTTGGAGGGGTGCCCCCTGTTTTCCTTTTTGCTACATATGCCTAAGATTTTGAGCTTTGCACATATCTAATCATTCAGAATTATGTTTACGGTTATTGTAATGCTCTTTTCCCCCCTTCAAATAAAAAAAAATTGGGGGGGGGAGGAGAGGAGGGGGGGTAGGTTCTAAAAAGGGGGCGTGATAGGGAGAAAGATGGTCATATTTGGAAACAAGGGGTCATGGGGGTCATTTTACATAGAAATCAGCCAGAGGAATGCCTTTTTGAATGAAGACCTGCGATTCAACTCGTATGCAACGTGCGACATTCACATGATATTTTTTTTTATTGTCGCGAAAATTTTTTTGGACATAGGAGTCATAGAAGCTTAGTCTTATACTCTCATTCTGCTCGGAAATTTTTTTTACAAACAGCTTTTTTAAAAAAAAAATCAGAATAAAAAATCGTTTTTCGTGATTTTTCTTTTATTTTGAGAGGTTATACCTCCCCCCCCCCCCCAAGTTCCCCTTTTTGCGATCGGTGTCCATGATCTTGAAATTTGAACCTCTCTTGCCCACCAAAACAATTTTAGCAGTTAATATAAAGCTCCTTTCACCTCCAAAAAAAAAATTAATTGCTCTACAACTAAAGAAAATTGAAAAAAACTTGGGGGTCCTTAAAAAAAAAATTGGTACGTATAGGGGGGAAACGTAGGTCATATTCGGATTCAGAGGGTCATTCTACATAAGAATCAGCCGACAAAATGTCAGAAGCATTTTGAAGGTTTTTTTTTTTTTTTTTTTTTTTTTTTTTTTTTTTTTTGCCGCGCAGTGTTATTTACAAAATTACTTACGGATTCATTTATTAATTTATTAAAATTTCTTCATTCATTAATTCACTTATTTATTCATGCCTTCACCCATTTTCTTATTCATTCACTATTTTACACGGTCATTTATTTTTCTTCATGTATTAAGTATTTTACTAGTCGACCCGTGCGGAACTCCGCACTGTGCTTCGAATCGTTTCATAAGGCATTTCGCTCTTTAAGAATTTCAAAGGAAGAACATTATGAAGAAGAAGCGAAAAAAAAAAAAGTAAGCGCAGAAGAGAAGGTATGTAATTTAAACCCATCAGTAACAAAACCTCGTTAACTACAACGTTGTGATAATTTGATCATCGCTCACCTTTTGGTCGTACATATTTTCAATTCAAACATAAATATCATTAAAAGTGTGGCTGAGTAGTGACTCGTGAAAAAGCAATAATTGTGCATGTAAAAAAACAGGTTGTGGCAAACAGAGTCCTGCCCATGTGAGCATCTGACGGGAAAAAAAGAAATATTAAAGAGATATTTATTGGCACGGATTCGGATTGGCGCCATTCTGAGTAAGAGCCCGACACCCCAACAAACCTAGCAATTGCGTCTTCCTTTTCGAAAGCTATTCATTGAAGGAATGCGTAATAAAAAACAGCAAAAAAGCTTTTGGCCCAAAAAAAAAAAATAATAATAATAATAAGATCATGCTTCTATGTTTTGTCATTAACCAGCATGATACGATTTAAAATTATTCGAAAAGCATGGAATTTGATTAAAGAATGACGAAGATCTCACGTAGCGATTGAAACGAACATTCTAGAGAAGTAATAAATTAGATTGAAAATAAGTGTTTTTATCTTTGAATATTGAACTATTTCACATAGAAGATTGCTTTAACAGTTACGGCTTAAATGCCCGCACATGTTTCTCTTTTAATCGAACACTTAAAATTCAAAACCAAAACCAGTTGAACTGAGTCCGTTTTTTAAGTGTAATTTTTCGAACGTAGACAAAATGTATTTTTTTTTCTGCAGAAAGCAGAGGAGTAGAAAATGATTTCTTGCTAATGAAGTTGATAATAATTTTAATGCTTTCTATCGTATTCGCGCGAATAAAAAATTAAAGGTTTACTGGGTGAAACTCGTAGTTTTAATTTGGCGTGGTATTTTTTCATTTGTATAAAAGATCGAACACTGCTATTAGAAACATCTACATTTCAGCATACAATGAAAATGTTTTTTTGCACAAAAAGGATTTCCTTTTGGTAAATCTAATACTTTTTTATGCTTACATTATGCTGAGTGGTCTGGATGTAGTCAAAGCTTTAAAAAAGGAAGAACACTCTTCGATTAACAGTCAACTTATCCGAATGATAACTGTAGCCTGCATAAAGGAGTCGAAACACCAAGTAGCAATCTCACTGCATTTATTTTATTACGTTTGTATGTTATGAGTACATGTAATGCGTAATACTAATATAAATTTGATATTCTTTCGGACAGCCCAAACTTGCCCGAAGTTCGAATAGTTTATAGCCGAACGCTCTACCGAAAAAAACTTATCAGTTTAACCGAACAACTAAGTCCAGTGCTTTTGAGCTTTATTAAAATATGAACACACACACAGGCTTTTTTTTATTTTGCTGAAAGCGACGTAAAAAATGGAAAACTGCATTAGAACTTTGCTTTTAAAAAATAAATAAGAACTACAGGCAGCATCAAGGTTTTGAAACAGCAAGGGGCGTTTTCGAAAACTTGATTTTTCGACCGTAAGTCTATTTTTCTTCATTAGCCAGCCTGATAAGTTTTAAAATGAGAAGGGAATAATATAAAAGATAAGATAGTGAAGAAACATTTTTTTATTCTTAAAAATTTTTACAATTTGTTACCGCAGGCTGCTTGAACCGTTATGACTTAGATGCAGGGCTGTGGAGTCGGAGTCGGAGTCGGAGTCGAAGAGTCGGAGTCGGACTGATTTTGGAATAAAGGAGTCGGAGTCGGAGTCGTTGGAAAACATGCCGACTCCGACTCCGGGCTTCTTTTTTTCTTTCCTTTTCACTGACTCTCCTTGCATTTTTTAAAAATTGATTACCAATTGGTTCGATTACATGTATAAAAAGATACTAATGAGAAAATAACTGCCATTATGGCAATCAGCTAGCTTGAATGCTTACCGAACTTTCTGTAGCCGTCCCCTAGTTTGCTTGCTTTTTAACTTAACTAATAGCAACTGTCAGCAAACGGTTTTGTTGAATAACAATTTCAAGTAATCACTTTCAAATAAAAATGGAAATATAGTGTTTTGTTCTATCTCAGTTTAAAATAGTAAATGAAACGTAACAAATTAGTAAGTCGACGCCTGTAGCTAAGGTTGAAACGTTTAAGTGTGATCGGCAAATTCAAAGAAGTTTTGGCTCGAAAGCACGAATCCAAAAGATTCGATGAAATAATCTAATGTTTTTTTCTTTATTAAGACTATTTCTGTAAGCTTGGTTCTCACTAAAAAGTATGTAACAAAATAAGTGTAAAAAATTTCTTGATTACAACACTAAAGAATTGCAGTTAATCTTAAAATCTTCATATTTAGGTTAATTCTAAAGCAGCCAATAAAATTTAAATTAAAAATTTCGCGAAGAAGAAATATAGGTATAGTAAAAGTTATTCGTACAAATTTGTATACCGCCGCGTTTTGTGTAAAATTAGCTCCTGACGCATATGTGCCCTATTTTCTTTGAAATTTTATTGATGAAATATAATTCAAAATATATTCGTGAAAATTTTCAGAATTAAAGTATTTATATTTTTTATAATCTCTGAAATTAACTTTGGGTGTCATCTACTAGATGGATGTCACCAGGGGCAAAATACTCCCTCTCAAGAACTTGGATTCAGAAAAAAAAAATTTTTTTTCTCTCAAGTTACAGCTTTCAAAAATTGAAAGCACACGATTTGATATTTGTTAAACATTAAAGGGGGGCAAATTACAGATAATCATTTTCAAAATTTTTAAAAGGTATTTTTAAGTCATCTCACTTTTTAACTCGTAACTATTGGAAAGTTTGATTTTTAAATTGAATTTCTAACGTTGTATGACGTCTTGGGTTTACAATAAAAAACAAAATGCTAAATTTTCATAAAAAGGAATTAATATTTCAATCTCTGTTAAGAGGTTTTCCCCCTTCCCTTGAATGGAGAGAGGGAGTTTAAAAAATACAATTAAAAAAATTTAAAAAAAATCCGGAGTCGGAGTCGGAGTTGGAGTCGGAGTCGGGCGTTTCAAAATTCAGGAGTCGGAGTCGGGGTCGGAGTCGGCAATTTTCCTTCCGACTCCGCAGCCCTGCTTAGATGGCAGCACGTGTTCATCATTTAACAGAACGGTTAAAATACAAAATAAATTGAACTATGCTCTTTTTTTAAGCGTAGCTTTTCGAATGTAGTAAAAATGTGACAAGCTATTTGTTTTTTTGCAAAAAGAAGAAAACATATATATATTTTACCCTTTAAATTGAGGTAGTAATTTTTTTATTTGTACAAAGAGTCAAAAACTCATTAGAAGAATATATATTTTAGTATACGATTAATAATTTTTTTTCTGAACAAAAAACAATTCTATTGTAGTCTGAAATCTTAAACCTGTTACTTATATTTTCGCTTACATTATGCTTTAATTTTCTTACCAGAGCCAAAGCTTAAAAAGAAAAAGAAAAAACGTACAATTCCGAAGTAATTTAGCCAAAGTCACTTCAAGTTTCCATATCAGCAAGGAGCGTTTCCTTCTCATTTATTCTACTCTTTCATACTCGTTATTCACTTAATTAAGTGTTCATGTAATGCGCGATATTGCTCTAATTTTTTGTTGCAGACTGTCCGGACGTGGGCCAGAACGCGCATTCTCCTGGTTACGAGGAGAATGCTCTGCCGATCAAGCTATTCAGCTCTGTCGGTCATAGTGCAAGTTAAAGTTATAAGTTTAACCGAAAATCTCATTCTGGTTCTTTAAAACAGGTTTTTCGTTTGAAAAAAAAACAATTTTTAGACCGTGGGTCTATTTTTCGTCAGTAGCCAGCACCATAAGCTTTAAAATAAGGTGTAAATCAAAGAAATCTATCAAGAATTGAGGAAAATCTGGCGTAGAAACCAAAAACAGGCTACAGAAATAATATATAAGGATAATTTTTTTTCTGTACAAAAAACAATTCTATTGTAGTCTGAAATCTTAAACCTGTTACTTATATTTTCGCTTACATTATGCTTTAATTTTCTTACCAGAGCCAAAGCTTAAAAAGAAAAAGAAAAAACGTACAATTCCGAAGTAATTTAGCCAAAGTCACTTCAAGTTTCCATATCAGCAAGGAGCGTTTCCTTCTCATTTATTCTATTCTTTCATACTCGTCATTCACTTAATTAAGTGTTCATGTAATGCGCGATATTGCTCTAATTTTTTGTTGCAGACTGTCCGGACGTGGGCCAGAACGCGCATTCTCCTGGTTACGAGGAGAATGCTCTGCCGATCAAGCTATTCAGCTCTGTCGGTCATAGCGCAAGTTAAAGTTATAAGTTTAACCGAAAATATCATTCTGGTTCTTTAAAACAGGTTTTTCGTTTGAAAAAACAATTTTTAGACCGTGGGTCTATTTTTCGTCAGTAGCCAGCACCATAAGCTTTAAAATAAGGTGTAAATCAAAGAAATCGATCAAGAATTGAGGAAAATCTGGCGTAGAAACCAAAAACAGGCTACAGAAATAATATATAAGGATTTATTTAAGTATTCGTTCATTGTTTCATTATCTTTTTATTATTCAGTCTACCCTTCTTTTAATCATTCATTTGAACAAATACATTTTTTATGAGTGAATAGAACATTTTTCATTCAGAAAAAATATTTTATTTTTCACTCTTTCTATGAAAAAAATAAAGGGAAAAATTTCCACTTTTTTTTTTAATGTTCTTTCTTTGTAAAGTGTAATTTTCAAAAAAATTTCAAATTTGTTCATTTAAAAAATAATCTAGCCAGCTTAGCAATTTCACTTTACCCCACATTCCCCTACTATTTTTTCTATAATAATAATTTTTCCGAAAAAAGCCCCTATATACCTGTCTTTCTCCTTTTCTCTTTACATCATCAAAGATAGCTAAAATGTTTTAGACGCATCAGTTTTTACAATTTTTCGGATACCAACCCCCCCCCCCCCCTCCAACCAGAGTTTCCTTCCTCTAACATCACCAAAGATAGCTTTGAACTATACTTTAAAAAAAACATTTTCAAAATATTGTGGTTAATAATACCCTTATTCCTCAAGTTACCTTACAAAAATGTTTTTAACACTTTAGCTTCAAAATATTTTCCGCTGAAATGAACCCCGGAACATAAAACCCAAAGTTCCTTAAAAATGCCCTAAATGTACAGTTTTAAAACTGCATTCTTACATTTTTTCCTAGAGGTATCCTTCCCCCCTCTCCGTACTTTTCCCTATCTTTACATAATCAAAGACAGTTTAAACATATTTTAGACTAGATAAATCTCCGAGGGAGATCTCCCTATGCCCTTTCCGGAACTGTAAAAATGGCTTAAACTTGCGTTACTAATATTGAATTCGGTATTTTTCTCAGAAAAAGGTCTGATAAAGGTCAGTCTGTGGTCACCCTCAATCTATCTCTCAATGTGATAGAACATGTAACAACTAAATTACAATTGAAATAGTTTTTACACTGCAACAGACATCACGTTTAGTTATCCAACACTTTTTACTAAGTCTTTCATGGAACTTTTCATGATTCAAAAAAAAAAAGTTTTTGTGTTTACGTTATCAGTTTGTACCTGTTTACAAAGAACTAAAGGTTTTTTTTTTTTTTTTTCAAAGAAATAAAGGGTGAATTTTTTTATTCACATGTTTTTTATCACACGGCAAATTAAAAAGTGGGATTAAAGAAAAAACTATTAAGCATTTTTTTCTGAACTAGCGGTTTTAACTATTTTTGTGTCATGACCCCATTTTTAAGAACACGAGACCCGATACATGTATTGTACGTACTCAAAACACACATTTATATAAGGCTTCCTGTTTGCTTTAATTGCTAATGTTTTCAAAAATTTGACTAAGATATTTAATAAGATTTTTAGCTAATATGTTTTGAACTCAGATTATTCATTTGAACAATACTTTGCTTGGCATTTCTGCAAAACATCGATCATGAAACTCAAATTTTATGATTTTTTTAACTGCAACAGATAATAAAATAAATTATCCATAAATAAGATGCTAAATGTAACGCAATATTTTATCCTCAAAATTCAAGATAAAATTGATTGATATGAAACATTAGACAATATATTTTGTCAAACATCATTACTTAGAAGAATCTTGATCTCTGGACCTAGGTTCGAATCTCATTCATACTATTGTGGTAGATTTTGATCATATTCAAGTTTAACCTAATCTAAGCCGCAAAACCTCCAGCGATTCATTCTTTTTCGGTTTGTTAAACCAAAAAGTTGTGCACATGATGATCGATCTTATGGGATGTTTACAAGCAAAAATACTAATGTATCAAAAAATTGCTAACCAGAAAAATAAAATCACCTGAACTATTTGTAAAAACAAAAAGTAGATGACAGAACTTATAAAAAGCATTTAGATGAAAGAGATGCTTTTTTTTTAAGATTGAAATTGAACAGCGTAAGAAATGCCCTTCGACCTTCATTAGAATTTTGGGTCATAACCCGTAGTTTAGGAGCCCTTGTTTAAACCTCTAATTCCGATGCTCTTAAAAAATTCAAAATCGAAAGATAAGGACAGGAGCCCTAAATCAATCGTCAAGTTTCAAAATTAGAATCGTAACACGTTAGTCTTAACGTAACCACACAGTTTTAAAACACAGGATTTCATTTTATTTCAAAACTTAAGCGGTATGGTAAATTATTAGTTTATTTAAAACAAAAGTATGAAGCTCAGTAAATGTACAAATACAAAAATTATCTGTAAAGAACATAAAAAAGGAAAGTGGCGTACCTTTTGAGAATTCAAAAATATCACGAAAACGATTGCAGCCGATCAAGATTGTTTACAAACATGGCGAAGCTAAGAAAGCAGTGATTTCACAAGCACTCTCAAATCTGCTCGCTATGTGTTCTCAAGTGTATTCCCAAACTTCGGCTGAATAGAGATTCCCAGCAAAACACATTCGGTGCACTTTTGGAAAGTTTTCTTTAAAACGGAACGGATTAGTAAAACATTTCAGCTTCATTTCTTTGTACACAACACATTCGAAATACATTTTAGCACATATTCAGGCAACTGGAACACTTAAAGAGTTTCAAATGTGTACCGATTATTTGCAGTGTATTATCTGTAATTTACATTGTGGTGTAATATTAAATTTATCTAATAACACTTCCAAATTTTGATATACTTCCTTCGTTTTAACTGAATATGCTATAGCACCGACGGTAACATGCTTCTATTATGAAATAGTAGAGCTTTGGAAAATATATTACCAAGTCTCACCTAACTTGTTTGACGTTCAAGTACGAACATATCCATTACGGAATCAATACTATTAGAGTATACTAAATCATTTTCTTGCGTCTAAAAAGCTATAAATTCATTATGTCTGCATTGTAGTACAGAAGCACAGAAAAAGATTCAATTCAATTAACATATATCATGAAAATTGGCGCCAATAAGACTGACCACCATAGTAGTAAGGACAAACCACCTGCAGTAACAGCAAACTTGATCGTATATCTCTATCACTACATTTCTTGTCTTCAGGACAGGATTTTAACTGTGGATCCTGCATTTTTTCTCACTTTTTCACTCCAGAGTCCCCCGTACCTACCACTATTTGTGGCTTAACCAGTTGGATGGGACCCTGAAGACAGCTCTGACTTTTTGAAACAGACCAGAAACCGAGCAATCCTTGGTGCAGGACCCCCAGAGGTATCGTTTTACTTGGAGGACTTACCACGAGCATATTTAACGTCCCCAATCACCATTATTGAAGACGGTGGATCTTCGACCAGCGGGGAACGAACCCGGGACCCTGCGGTCACAAGTCCGACGCCTAACCGATCAGGCCACCACGGGACTCATTTTTCTCACTACGTGATAAACAATGTACTAATGAAATTGAAATAGTTAAACGATAAAACATTCAACAAAATCCTGAATAAAAGGTCAATACTTTTCTTCCAGTATTGAAACCATTCCAGTATATTGTATAAGCGCAATGTACGTATAAGCGAAAACATAATTATTTTTTGTTGTTATTCTAAGCGCAGATACAAGTTCCTTAACATAAAGTCTGCGAGCTTTTTTTTTTTTTTTCAATTATTTTTTGCCATCTTAAAACGGGTGAAAACGACTCAAGATGAAATGTTCTTGCGACTGATTAGGGTAAAGACCCCAGTAATTGGCACTTTAAGAGTTTGTCCTTAAACTTACCTCTGTTTTCAGTACTTAGAAAAAAAATACTCTCTTGCAAATATTTTTGTATCAAAGAGTGCACATCTGTGCATCTATTTGTTTCACTAAAATCAAAAATATTTGAATCGATACTTTTATAAAAATATGTCTATAAAAAGTTACCAAAACCACCAGTAATTGGCACCTGATACCCCAGTGTATGACACCTTGTGATCCAGTAATTGGCACATATTAATAGAACTATAAAATCTCTTTATTTTTTACTTTAAAATTACATACAAATTTTATCATCATAAGAAACATGAGTAATTTTAATGTAAAGTAGGTAAATTTTACTAATAATAAAGCAGAAAGTCTCTCTGTCGGGACCTCTGTCTGTCAGGATCTCTCTCTGTCCGGATCTCTGTGATGCGCATAGCGCCTAGACCGCTTCCCCGATTTTCATGAAATTTGGCACAAAATTAATTTGTAGCATGGGGTTGTGCACCTCGAAGCTATTTTTCGAAAATTCAATGTAGTTCTTTTCTATTCCAATTTTAAGAACAAAATTATCATAAGATGGACGAGTAAATTACGAAATTATCATAACGTGGAACCGTAACATGAGCACAAGTCCATTGGCGAGATACGAAATTATCATAACGTGGAACTGTAACATGGGTACAAGCCGATTGGAGAGAAAATTCGCCACACATGCGAACCAAAAGACCTTTTAATTTTTTTATTATGGGCAAAGCCGTGCGGGTACCACTAGTTTTACATAAATAAATGCTAAATCACTCTTCTTCATGTTGGAAAAGTATTTTAGAGAAATAAAAACATAAATTTGGAAAGTTCCATGGAAAAGATATTGAAATTAATGCTGTTTCATCCTTCAGTTTACAGTTTCGATTTTACGAATGCTATCAAGTTAGGTTTGCCCCAAGTATAGGTAAAAACTCATATAGCATACTTTTTTGCATAAGTTTTCCTCTTTTTTATTTATCAAATGCAACAAGTCGGTTTTCTTTCTCTTGAAAAACCACCCGCAGCAGGCGGCATTGAGATACCGTAGGTGACGAACGGGGGTTAGGGAGCTTATCGAGCAGAGGACGGATCCCCCAGTATAAAATTAATTACAGACTAACTTTCATTTGGATTTTTTTCTGGCAAAAGTCACTCCAATTGACAAAAAGCCGCAACTTCAAAAATTGATGATTTTGATGCTTTTTTTGACAATTACTGTACAAAAGCTACCGATTTCAATTTCCACTTCATCATATTCGTAATCTACGCAAAAAACTGAAGATAATGACACCTCACTCAGCTTTATCGCGGAAATGACGCTAGTTCCCCAGTACTTGGCACACATGCCAATTACTGGGGACTAGCAAAATTGAAGCACCAGTAAATGGCACCCATCATTATTTTAAAATTCCAAATAGGGACCAAAATATACTTCTACACAATTAAAGTAACACCTCTCAACTAAACAAAACTTTTGACAACGAAAATTTAAAATATATTTTAAGTCAAATTTTAATGGATTTATGTGCATGCTTCCCTTAAGCCAAAAAAGAAGCTTTTACAACAAAAATGGCTGATTTGACACAAGCCACAATTGTTTCTCTTTCCTACGTACTGCCGCCATTTGGTAACATGAATTGAAGTTATGATCTTTAAAATTAATGTACATTCAGTTGGTATATAGCCATCTATTTTTAAAAAAATTGGATACGAGTCTTTTTTTAGGACATTTTTGTTGGAAGTGCCAATCACTGGTGCCGTGCCAATTACTGGGGGTGTTACCCTACATGATAATATTTTGAAATTTTTGTGAATAAAAGACTCAACCAGATCGATAGATTGTTTTACCCAGTGGGTATCAACCTTTCACGCTCTGCACACCCCGCTGAACACTGATGTACTCTCACGCCCACTCCCTCCCCCTCCCACGCAGAAACACATTAGACCACTATAGGTGGTTAGTACAAGAGTACAATAAAAGTTTGAAACTGAAGCTAGAGTGGATATCTTAAAAATTTGTTATTAAAATTTTTTTTGTTGCGATGGACTTAATGCCACTCCTGCTCCAAACAATGCAGATTTTGACAAACTTTTTTTAACACTATTGTTTACTGTTTTTTACTCAACTACGGTAACGTCAGAAGGAAGGGTTATGATTTTAGCAGTCTATGTATGTTTGTATTCACGTATGTTCCACCGTAACGCCTAACTATTAATCTGATTTCCAACAACAGTTAAAAGAAATATTTAAAAGATCTTTACTTGTCAACGAGAATCTAAAACAAATATGTACATGACAATGCACGACGACGGCATTTGAATTGAATTGTGATGTTATTAATGTGGAAGTAATTGTGGATTTCAATAGAAAGGAATATCTAACATATCAAATGACTTGTTTTGCTGAAAAAAGAAAAAAACTGTGATATCAAACAACACCTACCTTATGTTTCTTACTTTTTAGTGTGTTTTCCCCCCGTAGTTGGGTACGTTTTTTTTAACTCTTTTTTATACATTTCAGTATACAAGTATTCGTTTATTTCTTACCTCAATGCATTCAACATCTATTACCAGAGGGGGAAAAAAAGACTTCGTCTTGTTCATCAGTTTTTAATAATGCGTATTTTCTTTTTACTTTTCAGCCCATCATGAAGAGATTCATAGTTTCGATCTTCTACGCTTTTGGATTTCTTCTACTAAACGCAGAAGCGCAGTCACTCTCTGAACGCATCGACCAGTCCATATGTAGGACAACATGCTTTTTCATGACACGGGCTCACAGGGAAGGCTGCTGTACTTTATACAGCTCTTGCTGCAACAGAGCCTCCTCCTCTTCCAACAGCATTTCTGCCATACCAGCGTCGCCTAACAACATATGACAATACGCCGATCTGCCGGTGCCAGATTACGTTCATAGCGACGATTACTACGACATTGTGCCCCGGCCGATTTTCACACCAAAGACGACCACGAAGAAACCTGGGAAAAAGCGATCCAGCAAAAAGTACGGATGGAAGTTCGCGACTTGAAGAAAATGATCCGCTGAGATAGTGGTTCGATTGCTTCAACCTCAACTTTGAGAAAGAAGGAAAAAATCAAAAACTTTTAAAGCTGCAGTTTAAAAAATACACTAGAGTTAAAACTGGTTTTGGGCAAATAACCATGGTTCATCCAGAACACTTCTATCTGTCTTCTCGCCTAAGATACTTTAACTTCCTCAGAATACAAAAGATGAGCTTGCGCCATTTGAAGAAGCCTGATTGCTTCTAAAGAGGATTGAGACACATCAATGCGAAACGTCAGCAAGAAATGTTCTGACTCTCGCTTAGTGCAATTGGATTTTCTCAGAATACAAATCACGAGCTTGTGCTATTTGAAGAAACCTAATTGCTTCTAAAGAGGACTGAGACACGTCAATGTGAAACGTCAGTCAGAGATGTTCTGACTTCTCGCCTGATACATTTGGACTTTCTCAAAATACAAATGATGGGTTTGTGCAATTTGTAGGAGTATGGTTTCTTCTGAAGAGGACTTAGATACATCGATGCGAAGGGTCAGCCAGAAGTGTCCCACGGTGGACCACGGTGTGAAACGTCAGCTATAAGTATCAAGGAATGACTACCATCTAAAAAGACCAGAAAGAAATTATGTTTTCGACGCCGGCCGTTTAAAATTTTAAATTTTGGGTTAAAGACATTTTTGTGCTTAAACCAGTTACACGCATTCTACCAACTTGCTGCCCATGGAAGCTGTGAAAGCATGGTTGCAAAATGGCCAATTTATCGCACTAACTGGTGCTCACTATGCATCTATTAATGTAGATGATAATTTAAATTTTCAACGTAGTAGCACCATTCAGGTGATTAATTGAATAGGAATCAGAAAGTAAAGAAATATGTACATAGGTAAATAAGTTACTTTAGCGTATTTGATGAACGGTTTGGGTGGAAAAATATTTATTGTAACTACCTGAAGTTATATTGAACAACAATAAAAACCGGGTAAAAAAAATTTCAAAAGTAGAAAATACGTATGATTTTAATGAGATCCTTTCTGACAGTCAATTAGACGACTATAGTAAAGCTGAAACGGAAAATATTCTGCGTCTCTCCCTTCCTAGCAGCAATCAAATGTGATTAGTATATCAGTTTTTGAAAATATCTAAGTAATTAACAACTGTGTGAAAGATATATCTGTAAACAAATCTGGAACATTTGAGCACTTTCTTCTCACAATTTAAAACCTCAAAACTTCTATTTTCTTGATGAAAATGAGTAAAGTAGCTTATTTTTTATTTAGAAAAATATTTTTATTCCTATATAATGTGATTAAAATGACATAAATTACTTTCAATATAAGAATTGAATGAAAGTCACAATTTCATGTTCTCACGATAAAATGCCAAAGATTTCATTTGGTTGGTGATAGCGTTTATTTCTAGTTATATAGGGAAATTATGTACAAGGCTTATTTTTCACCTAAAAATGCTGAAATTAGATTTTTTTAAACTTTATTTATTTAAATAAGAAATTCAGTGAAAATAACTGCTGAGTGAAGAACCCTCTGAATAGTTCAAAAAAGCTCTCATTTCTATCTGCTTCTTTTTTCATATAGTCAGTGCCTTACGCTTGTATATAGACATTTCTTTATTTTTTTTTTTTTTTTGAAGATCTAAATAGAGATCAGTGTTATTGAATGAAGGCATAATTCGTTGAAAATTACTGCTTTACCTGTATATTTTACTTCAATAGGATTCAACGGCATAAGTTCCTCGGGAACTATAGAATAAAATGAGCAACAACTATGGGGGTGTCGATGCACCATAAGAGCAATGAGCCGGAACAGCCTTCTAAGAACGAGATCCCTCTCAACATTTTAATGGTACAGTAAGTACCATGCGACCCGCCTTTCTTGGGCACCCCTGGCAACTATCAGTAGTGCAAATTTTGTCAGAACCTTGTAGCCGTTCTTTTCATTGCAACAGTTGCTGTTCATTTACAACTGTTTCATGTAAGTAGTATTATTTGATCATATAGTTACTTTTTGGAAATCAAGTGTTTCTCATGTTATTTTAAGGGTTTTCCCCCCTTTATTAGACTATTTCATGTATTTCCTTTATCTGTTGTTGTTTTTTTCATACTCATTTCAAAACAAAAAAAAATGGTTTTGAATACTTTGCAGATGAGGAAGAGTTATGTACAACGTAAAACGTTTTTCAACATAATACAGTGTCCCAAAAAATGTATACCCTCTTTGAATGACTATAACGCAACAATTTTTATGATGCAGGAAAGTTTCAAATATAAAAATAAAGTAAACCAATATAGGGATAAGACATGCAACGAAAGTGTTTAATTGCTGGCTATTGTGGTTCAACCAACTGACCAATGAAATCCAAAACGTTTCTAATCGCTATTTGGGCGCATTCTCTCAATGGCTACTTTCAACTCATTGACTGTAGCAGGATTTGTGCAGAAAGCATTGTGCTTGATCTTCCCCCACTGGAAAAAAAGCACATTGGGGTCAAATCTAGAGACCGTAGAGTTGTGTGGAAGTTGATTGTTCAATGCAAATTTTATGTGGCACCACTCACAAAATTAAATTCTCCGGCCATGATCATCTCACAAACAGAGCCCGGTCATTTTGAGATTGCACATGGGGCACATTTCTAATTCAGGGCCCCCCTAGGGTCCGACTAAGATTTTTGAAGACACTCGGCACAAAATTCATTTTTTGCTCTCTCCCTCCCCCCTATTCCCACTTATTCTATATGATAAAGCTATAAAATATTTCGATTCTTGCGTAGTAACACAACCATATTAAATTTGGTGGTACCTCATACATTTAAAAAGTAGAAGACAAAAGAAGACAAAGTAGAGTACAATAATTGTATAAGACTTGGTTAAACTTTGCCCGTTGCAGTAAACCGTAAATATCAAAATTAACTTCGATATAACTTTTATAGTAAATATACAGACTAAACTTGGAGTGGTTTTGGGATTTGCAAAGATATTAAATTTTTAAAGGGAATTTTTATTAACAAATAAGAGATTTTTTCCTTGTCTTGGCACTTGCAAAAATATCAATTTTATCATTGTACTCTAGATTCTGCGTGAAATCATTAATTATGTTTAATTAGCATGATAAATTAAGGAGAATTTGGGCCCCTGAAGTCAAGGAAGAGGCGCCTGTGCCCCGCATGCCCCTGCGGTAATCAGGCTCTGTTCATAAAAAGTGTGTACAAACCCATGATAGAACTTTTTTATTGGGTACAGTTTAAATGTGATAGATGCTCAATTGTCTCACCAGTTGCTTGCCGAACAGATTTTCTAGGAGATTGAAGGAGCATTTCAGTGACTTTTCTTCTCACATGAGGCTGTGGATGGTTTAATCATCCTAAATGGCTCTTATCGACATTCTCAACAGTTCCTTCTCAATTGAAAAACGAATAATTACGACTTTCGTTGGTTCATCTCATCGAAACTCCTTTCTAAACTGTTTTTGTACTTCTCTCATGTTTTCAGTTTTCCTGTAGCACTTAAAAGGGAATTTTCTTCACTCAAATTTAAGTCTGAATTCAGCCATTATTTTCATTCATCACACTTGAAAGACGAACAAAAAATGTGGCAGTTAAACATTCAAAGAAGGTGCAACTTTTGGTGAATATGTAGAGTGAAGAAGAAATCAACAAAATCAGAAAAACGAAGAAAAATGATTCTCTCTGCCCCAAGTTAGTCACTAAATAAATTTAGGACGAATATGTTATCCCAAATCAATCACTACATTTAAGTTGAAAATTTTGTCCCAAATTAGTCACTACATTTAAGTTGAAAATTTTGTCCCGCATTAGTCACTACATTTAGGTAAAAAATATTGTCCCAAATTAGTCACTATATTTTGGACGAAAAACTTGACTCAAATTATACTTGCTATATCTGCTTACTTTTGTACTAAATATTAAAACTTATGATTTTATTTAAACTTTTATGAGATTTAAGAGTGCTATGCTATCAATCAACAATTTTTATTTCCAAGCATTCGTTATTCAAATCAGTATTAAATTAGTTTCAAAAATTCAGTGTTTTAAATCATGCTTCATTTCGTAAACACTCTCCCAGCAGTAGTCGCATAAAACTTTCTAGTAAATGAATCATGCATCCAAAAGTAGGCAAACTGATTCTTCTGGCATACTAGTAGACTGATAGTAGAGTTCTTACTAAAAGAAGCGTGGCTTCAGAGCATACGAACTCTGGATTTTTTAAAATTTATTTAGTACTGATTTAAGGAGAGTTTGCCTAGTAAGTAGGGGTTGTTGATTTATCACTCTGAAATTTTTTAAATATGTTCAAACAAAATCATAAAATCATCAGCATCAATAATGAGCATAAAAGTACACGGTAGCAAAACTTGTTTCAGCAGTCTGCGACGCAGATTAGTAAACCCTAAAATAGTCTGCAAGGTAAACATCATTAGAACCATCGTCAGAATAGTCTTATTTGTTATCATACCACATCCGCAAGAAATAATTGAAACAAAATGAGAAATTCAAAGATAACTTGCAGAATGAAGGCTAAAAAGTTTCAAAATAAAATGGAAAACGGAGGTCTGGTTGGTGGAGTTGCTGCAGCAAGTGCGTTTGACCTCTTAGCCACTATGAACGCCAGTATAGATTTGTTACCTTTTTTTTTTTTTTTTTTTTTTTTTGACTTTTTTCTGCTTCATTCTGAACTGTATTTCCCTACTCAAAATTCGACAGATAAGTACAGAAAGTGAAACAAAAATGTTTCCATTCTGAAATAGTCCGTACACCTGCTCAAGAATCTGCGACAGGCGTCGCAGCGTCGCGCTCGTTTCTGCTACTGAGCAAAAATATTCAAATGTAGAAACTAATTTGGAACGCAGAAAGCATTTCTTTAAAGGGAATTTATCTTTAACTGTTTCCTTTGAAATGTAGCTACATTGAAGTAAGGAATAGGGCATGCAAGATGTATATACATTAGGACTTGAAAGAAGGACCGAGTTAGTGATAAGATTTTATGAGATGATGAATTTCGGTAGTTTTTAAAGTCTGTCACCATTTGTTTGTTACAAATTAGTTGTTACTATACATATTTTCGTAATGCTCCATACAATACTCATACTCATATTACTTCTATTTAATGTTACTTTTATGTCATGTTATTCCTGTGTAATGTTGTTTATGCAAAAATGTTAATTCCTTATCATGTAAAAATGTAAATAAATAGCTCTGTGTTGAGTTTAGATAAAACCGTTTGTTTCAAATTTTTGATTCGCTGTCAACGACAAATATCGGAAAATCTTATTAGCAGTGGATCGTTATTCCGAAACAGAAGTTTAAAGAAGCCAACAACTTGGAGTTGAAACAATGGATTACATTGACTGAAGACTGACAACTGATGTTTTTTTTTTTTTAATTAAACTGTAGGGGAGGGTGGGCCTCAGTGAGACGAAAAATATAAAACTCAAGAAATTTGAAAACTAAAATTCTACATGAAATTTTTTAAGGTGGATTTGTAATGCAGCTTTCGTTTTTAAACTTTTGAGACACAGAACATTTCATTTCTGTTTAATGGTTTTGAGATAATATAAAAAAAAGGAAACGTAATATTTTGTTTCACTGTACCCCACGCTCCCACGCATGGGGTACAGTGAGACAAAATACGGGTACGGGGTACAGTGAGACAACATACGGGTACGGGGCACAGTGAGACAGCATACAAGGCACAGTGAGACAGCTCACAAGGCAAAGTGAGACAGCATACAAGGCACAGAGAGGCAGCATATAGGGTGGAGTGAAACATTAAATATTACCGTTTATAATCAAAACGATATCATTATGAAAATAGTTTAGGTTTCACCGTGCATCTACATAAAAGTTTAATTCATTAAACCACAAAAAAGATTGATTTCGCTTTGTACAATTTCTTTTCGTAGGAGCTGTTATCTATAATTTAATATTTTTATTCAGAACAAACGCAACATCTGGAACAGATGGTCAAATAAAAACAGTCAAAGTGATTTTGTTTTTGCTCAACAAACTAATGTACAAGTCTCTATCATTATCAGCTACCATTAGAACATTTCCAATATAAAAATATTTCGGATTTATGGAAAATTCTATCAGAACTAAGTCTCCTACAAGTATCTTACGATCTAGCTCTTCAAACCCAGGAGGTAGATTTTCGAACACGACAATATGGTCTGATAAAATATCAGATCCCCCACTTAACTTTTTCTACCTCATCAGTTGTGTCAAATAAGCCTACATTTTTTCTATATGTTTGACTTCTTTTTTTCTAGTTTTTGTGTTTTTTTCTTCTAAAGTTTGTTTTCTTGGAGTATCACTTGTAATAACACTTTTACGCTTTTATGCTCTTTCTTCATTACTCAACCTTTTCTCTCTTCAGTTTTTAAATATCCTCTGAAAATCTAAGAATCTAAGAAAACACTCACTGCTACAATGGGGAAGAGGGCTAGGTAGGGCTCTTTTGCATCAGTTTTATCTATAATTTGCAGAATATTATGATGTATTTTTTCTGAAATGCCGCATGGGATCAGAAGGTTGGTTACAAATGAATTTCTCATGGCATCGTCAGAAAATATCCCTACATTCGTTTTCGTGGTTTAATTCGCATTTTTGTACCGCATACCTGTAAAGCAAATAAACAGCAAGATGAACGCTCCTAAAGCATAAAATAAATTCAAAAAAGAAAAAAAAATCATCCCTTTCGAATCAGAATTCAGGATGGGGCACAGTGCGACAGTCTCAGCTACATAGGTAGAACAATGAATGTGATCAAATAGCTAATTTTTAGTCATAAAAGAAAATGTTTTAAATCGATGCATGTGAGAGTCAAAAAAGAAACATTGCTTGCCTGAAATCAGAATAAAATAATAGTTTAAAAAACTAAAAAAACACGCTTTCGTAGCAAAATGAACTAAGAAGTAAAAAATAATCTTTGGATGATAGTAGTTGACCAATCACTTAATTTAAATGTAATACAAAAAACCGTGGGGTGCAGTCTATTTACATTTTTGCATGGACAACAAATGGTAGAAATTCAAGACAACTGATAAGAAGCCCCCACGCTTTTTTGTGTTACATTAAAATTAAGTGATTGGTCAACTACTATCATCCAAAGATTATTTTTCACTTTTTAGTTCATATTGCTACGAAAGCGTGTTTTTTTAGTTTTTTAAACTATTATTTTATTTTCTTCTTTTAGTTTAACTTGTTTTACGAAAAATTATCGTTGTATGTGTGCGGAAATCATATTTACATTACTTTGAAAATTTGAGATGCATATGAATAAAAGTTTTGTTCAACAATGGTCTGATCAGCAATGAATTTCCAATTGAAGGCTCACCTTAGTTTTGGCATGAAATTAGTTAAAAACAATTATATTTCATGTTCTAATTACCTTGGAACATTGGAACAAATATTGTCCGATGCAGAAAAATTAAAGGTTTTTGTAGATACAATAAAACCTGTTAAGTTGACCACCTTTGTTAGTTGACCACCTGTCTGAGTTGACCGCTTTTGTCAGGAACGGAATTAGTCCTATCTTACATAATGAAGGAAAACCTCTGTGACTTGACCACCTCTCTATCTTGACCACCTGTCTATCTTGACCATTAATATACACCAGCTTTGGTTTGGAGTATTGTAAAAATCCCTTTTTAAGTTGACCACTTGGCAAAAGCATTAGATTGTACTAAAGTTTTAATCAGTTACGCCTCAAATTAGCAACCAGACCTTTAAGAAAAAACCTATATTTATGTTTCCATCGAAAAACATTGGGCTCATTTTAAGTCCCAGAAAATGCGCCTAACTTCAATAAGGAGTTATTTTGTTAGTACCACGGTTACAAATGTCCAAAAATATCAAATGAAGACTTTGAGTCTCTTTTGACTTGTTATGAATTTTTAGGAATTGTTAATATCAAGTAAGTAGTTTTTCATAAGCAATGAGACAAAAAAAAAAAAAAATTCTTTTGATCAATTTACAGAAATTATAAATTTTTATAATACTCTACACGTCATTCTGGTAAATAATCTCTAAAAATATTTAAACAGAATTTTTTCTTATTGTTTTAAAGTAATGTTAGACAATGGAAGTGAGTTTAAAGTATTCCAATTAGTTAAAAAATGAATGCATGGGGCAAGAAAAGACAAAAGAAAAAAAGTTTTCATTACTACCCTCTATAAGTTGACCACCAAAGTACTGCACCGCAAGTGGTCAACTTACACAAGTTTCACTGTATTTTTAAATACTTTTTGCTAGTACTTTTTAATGTTTTTTTTTTTTTTTAATTTTTCCTTTTTCACATTGTTGGATTTATGTCAAAATATTGATTAAAATTGGAGGAAATTAACAATTAAAAGAGTTAATTAATTAATTTGATAATAGAATATTGCATTGTCATCGGGTCTGAGGTCGCGTGCCAAATTTCAAAAGAATCCGATCGCAGGAAGTGGGCGAAATTTGAGCTGCAAGATTCCGTTACAAGATAGATACATACATACATACAGGTAAAGCTAATAAAAGCGTGTTAGTAAAAATAACGATCATTTGATTGCAAACACAACTTCATATCCCAGAATCCACGCAGCCAATTGCTGCAGATTCATGGGTACCTAGCATCATTTACTGATTATAGTTAAATATTCCAAAAAATAGCTTTGTCTCTCTACCCCACATCTCACTGTGCCCCACCCCACCTAAGCAAAACAGTATTACATACTTGAAATTATTTTATGAAGAATAATATTTTTTTCGAAAAATGTATGATGAGAAACACATAGTTCAAAGATTATACTTGATTATATTATGTACATGAATTTACAATTCGTAAATGAATTATGATTCGCAATATTATAATTTTAATTCATATAAAACGAGAAATGAACTCACATATATCACCGTTTGATATTTAGCCTTAAACCATTGTGGTTGGTACTCTCGTTTCCTGTTTTTCATTCCTCTTTTAACCTAGCTTTTGATCGCATTACTAACATGTAATATTCAATGAAAAAAAAAAAAAAATTAAGTCAATTCCTGTTTAGATTTACAAAGAAAATTTTTATTTTAGTTGGCTTTTTGTTAAATAATTACAGTTAACAGAAATATGTATATACATATGACATAATCACAATATTAAGTGGCAAAAATAGAAACTAAATTTAGTTAATCTACAATACATAAATGGCTACTTCTGTACGTAAGGATGTCCGGGGTAAACTTCAAAACTACTTCACCAATTTTAACCATTTTTTCACCACAGATAGCTACATTATCAGGGAGTAACATAGGCTATAATTTATTTCTAAAAAACGTAGTTTAAAAAAGTTATGATGGAAAACAGTAAGTTTCATGTAAAATCCCTATTAAAGGATTAAATATAAAACCCATTGTTACAAAATTTCGTTGCTTTACAACAGCAATATTAATAGTAATCACAGTGAAAATTTTGAAACAAGGCTTCTCCGGGGCGAACATGAATTTAAAGTTATTTAAATATTCGGAAACTCTACTTTTTGCACACTGAAACATAGTAGAGAGCTTTGTGTGTGTGTGTGTGTGTGTGTGTGTGGTGTGTGTGTGTGTGTGTGTGTGTGTGTGTGTATTATTTAACTAAATGAATAAATTGCACAGGTTTTTTTAGTGATCTTTGTTTTAGTTAGTTCATATTTTGGAAATTCTTTAAATTTTTATGTGCTTAAATGTCGCCCTTTCGGTTCTAACTGAATACTATTTCGTTCTTTATTGCTATTTTACTTTTATGGGTAAGGAAGAAGCTTGATTTTTAACCACGTCAAAGCGGTGTGTTTTAAGTTCTTTCAGTTAAAACAGAAAACGAATGAAAGTAGCGATTGTTTCTCACAATTATTACAGACCCAGGCGACGCCGAGTATCTTTCCTAGTGAATTAATATTTGAAAAAACTGTAATGACATCAAGTGTCATTCACTACAAGTTTAAAAAAATGTATTTGAGCTTGAGTGGGTGAATAAAAAGTATTTTATTAGCTAATGAAATAATGTTCAATAGTAATAAATCATACATTTCTCCTTTAACCTTTTAGTCTGTAGTCTTAATTTTTTGGTTTTTCAACCATAATATGGGGTTTCCACTGCTGAAGAGTACTGACTCCATCAATTTAATTTTAGTTCTGTATGTACTTTGTATTGTTTCTTTATCACACAAACATATATATATATATATATATATATATATATATATATATATATATATATATATATATATATATATATATATATATATATATATATATATATATATATATATATATATATATATATATATATATATACGAGGGCGAGTCAAATGAAAGTGAGCCAACCTACCCTGCGCAATAATGGCTCAGTCCATCAACCGCGACGCATGCGCGCAGCACACAGGCAACCCTCATTTACAAAAGTGATACGTAAGTGTGAGGATAATAGTTCTTTAATGTTCCCATAATCCGGGTTGAAATCGGTTCGTGACATAATGGACGCTCCAAGAGATGAACAGCGTGGTGTGGTCAGGTTTTTGACTGCTGAAGGTGTTTCCCAACACGAAATTAGTCGCCGTATGGCTGCCGTGTACGGTGAACATTGCATTTCATTGGCCACTGTGAAGCGTTGGTGCAAACGGTTCAAAGAAGGACGTGAAAGTTGCAAAGACGATCCAAGACCGGGCCAAAGCCACCGTGCAATCACCCCCAACACAATTGCACAGGTTGATGAGCTGATTAGACAAGAACGGAGGATAAGCATCGATGAACTGGCAGAGCATGTGAACATCAGTCACGGTTCGGTTCACACCATAATTCATGACCATCTCGGTTATCGGCTCTTGTGTGCTGAATGGATGCCCAAGATTTTGAACGACCGCCAGAAGACAGAGAGGTTCGGCGCTGCCTTGACTCATCTGATCCGGTATCACAATGAGGGTAACGACTTCTTGACTGCAATTGTGACAGGGGACGAATCATGGTGCCACCACTACGAGCCTGAAACACGCCGGCAGAGCTTACAGTGGAAACATTTGAATTCGCCACCCCCAAAGAAAGCAAAGGCCGTCATCTCCGCAGGTAAGGTGCTGTTGACTTTTTTTTTCGATCGTCAGGGGCCATTACTGATCGAATTTGCTAAACCTAGAGAGACTATCAATAGTGCCCGATATTGCGAAACGCTGGATCGCCTGCGTGTCTCTATCAAGAACAAACGACCCGGAAGATTGACGAATGGGGTCATCTTGCTGCATGACAATGCCCGTCCCCACGTCGCTGATGTGGTTAAGACAAAACTGGCGAAGTTCAAGTGGGAAACGCTGCATCATCCGCCCTACAGCCCCGACCTGTCGCCTTGCGACTTTCACATTTTCGGGCAATTGAAAAAACACCTAAAGGGAACCAGATTCGTGTCGGACGATGCCGTGAAGGAGTCAGTTTCAGAATTTTTGAAGCAGCAACCCAAGGAGTTTTATGAGAATGGAATCACGCGACTCGTTAGTCAATGGGACAAATGTTTAAATGCCCATGGTGATTACTTTTAAATAAAGTACTCCTTTTGTCATATATTCGCATTGGCTCACTTTCATTTGACTCGCCCTCGTATATATATATATATATATATATATATATAAGTGTGATAAAGAAGTGACATCACGAAAGCTTATAAGAAATCGTGTGAGTTTCAGGATGTGGAAGAAATTTAAATGAGGATCTTGCTATTGATAAAGCGGTTCGGGTTCGTTGTAGTTCCAAAACACGCATCTGACATTATTTTTGTAATTTGTGATTTAATAATGGGGTTTTTTTTTTCTCGTCATTTATTATTTTCGCTCAAAGAAATATAACTTCTTAACAGCTTGCTTGGAACAACTTAGCATTTCGAAAAAATAAATAAAATAAAATAAAATAAAATTGTTTATTACTCCAAAAGAGGAAAAATATGGTTCGCAATAGTTCTGAAATATCCTATAATAATGATGTCCCTATTACTTTAATGTTTTTGTGATATGTTCCATATTAAAATCTATTACTACTACGAGCAACAGCATTTTCAGTCTTATATATTAAAAAAAAAAAAGATTCAAAAATTAATCATGTAATAGATAAATGACAAAAATTCGCACAACAGAGCTTTTTTTTAACTAATCCATCAAAAAAAAAAAATAGTAAAAACTAAAAAATAGTTTGAGTGGAAAAGATTTCTTCGCAACCAATAACAAACTCCAGAAGAGGTAGTAATGGTGAGAAGTATAAAAATAAAGTGGACAACGAACCACAAAACATTGCCCCAAAGCACGAGAAAAATCCGGTTTGGGGTCGTTTCTGAAAGAATGCGAAATGCGGTACTGCTCTTGGTGACTGCCAACGGTTTACGAAATCTTGCAAACGATCTCAAAAACAGGTAAGCGTTGCTTTTTTTAAATGAAGAACTTTTACTCCTAAGGGTGAAAAACTAGATTTTGATGAACAGTATAAAGGACAATGATTACGTACAAGCGAGCATGCTTGCTTTTAGGGGTCAATGTCCGACCAAAAGATTTTAAATTACCTTCCATTTCAATGAAATTTAGTACAGGCATATTACCACAAAACCTGTTGTGTTGTGACACATTAAATTTATTTAATTTTAATGAAGTTCTTTTTTTACTAAAGCTTCAACGATTCTTCTAATCAAAGCTTTTTTTAACTTTTGAAGAAACATTTTTATGCTTTAAATTGAAATGTTTTTAAATAAAACGATTTATAAGAAGTAAAATATTTATCTTTGTTTCTGAAATATAAATAAATAAAAAAAATGCAGAAACAGTGATATTTGGGGGGGGGGGGAATAAAAAAAATGTTCATACGTATTTTGGAGTTACAAGAAGTATTTTTTCCAATGCTAGAAAATTTTTGAGCTTCTGATGACATATTTTGATAGCAGCACATACAAAAACAAATTTTGCTTCAATTTCAAAATTTATTTAGATGAAATACCTATTCAGTTATGAGTGCTTTCGTCGCGTATTCTGAAAAATAGCAAACAATATTTGGTGGTACTGCTATGTACAAGTTGCGGAATCAGATTTTTGCAGGATTGCGTCTCATATTGTGAAAGCTTATCTTTCTCAAATTGAGCAAGTTCGAAGTTTGTTTTGAAAATTGCAGTAATTAAAGGAAGAACAATGTATTTTACAACAGCACTTGCATTGAAATATTATTTTTTATTTTTGACAGCAAATTTGTACCTTAAATAAAAATAAAAAAAAGAAAAAAGAAAGAAAGAAAGAAAAAAAAAAGCGGGATATGTCATTTTGCCCCATGAATAGAACAAAATAAAAAATACAATATTTTCCCAATGAAATATTTTCTATTTGATTATAATACATATTTTTCATCAAATTAATGAATAAATAAATGGATGAATGATTAAAGAAATAATGAAACAATAAACGAATAAATTAATTAAACAATTACTAAATGATAAAAATAAATTAAAAAACGAAGGAATGAAAATGTATCAATTAATGAATGAATAATTAAGTGATAAAAAAAATAATATATAAGTAAATGAAATAAATTATTTCACTTTGTCCCGAGTGCAATTTGACAAATTCAATTAAATAAGTACTGCACTGGTCACCAGCAGCTATAAAGAAACACTTAAAATGTTAATTGTCAAAACCTTATCATTTTATAAGAACGAAAAATATTTTCGTTAAACCACAATATGGGTATAATATTTTGAAAATGACTTGTATAATTATAAACCTTAATCTTAAGAGTTATTTAGTTTTTGAGAGGAATCGACTACAGTGGCTCCCAAAAGTCTTCGTACACCTACGACTTTCAACGAAATAGGCCCCAATCCATTGGTTAGAATTAATATTTCGGAATAGGTATCTAATTATAAAATCTATGATCAATTTTTAACAAAACTACATGAAAAGTTTTTAAAAAATATTAAAACTTAATTTTTTAAAAATCAAAAACCAAAAAGTGCCGGAAATTTTATCTTACAAAAGTCTTCGTACACTTTATAAAATGTCTATATATTATTGAATAATCTAACTTTTGATTAAGTTATTAATTAGTAGAATATCATACAGTATTCATAACACCTTTTAAACGTCTGGGAATAGATTTCATTCTTTTTCTTTCTTTTTTTTGCGTAATTTCTGAGTAAGTGTTCAACCACACTTCGAGTCTCACTGTTTCTAACTCTATTTTTGTCTTAAAGCCCTATTTTCGTAATCTAGCCTCCAGATATCTCTAAATACGTTACATTAAGTTAAAATCTGGAGATTAAGAGAGTATTTTCTAAACTTAAGGACAATTTTCGAGGCACTAGACGCAAACGTTGAAAACCGTGTGCTTCTTATCGTTATCTTGATAAAAAACGAAGTTGTTTCCAATAACCAAATTTTTGGCTAAGAGTTCAAAATTGGTTTTTAAAATATTTAAAGGAACAGCATGATTCATTATTTCATCAAAAAATTACAAACTACCAAGTCCTGATGCTGATATGCACCCTCACACTGGAACACCTCCACCGTCCTGATAAACTGATCCAAATAAGTTCTTAAGATTAAGTTCCTAATTTTTTCTTCTACTTACAATTATACAATAATTTAACCAAAAATGTTAAATTAATGTTTATCTGTAAGTAAGACATGATTCTAAAATGATTTTATCTTATTTATCATTGATTTTGCTACGAAAAGCGTAAGCTTTCTGTTTTACGCGCGACCAAGAAAATTTCTGCGGGAAGAGGTCCCATTTATTTCAGCTAATCAGAGAACTTGACGAACAATTTTAGGTGAAAATTAAATGTAAAATGTTTCATTTAACTCTGCAGAAACTTTTACAACACTCAAATGTGTATTTTTCATAACTTTTTTAACTTTAAATCTCCGACCACGTTTTGTCAACTTTGCCGGTTGACCTTTTCTTACCTTGTTTTCGGTCCGATTCCTTTCTTTAAAGCATTTTATCGAGCACTTTACTATACAACCAAATAAATTAACTAATTTAGAGATATTTCAAACCAATTTACCACTACTGTGGGAAAAAAATTCAAACTTTGAATGGTGTTTGCTGTTTTTTACGAATACCAGCCTTTTTACAGTAATAAGCACACTATTAAGGAATAAATAAACAAAAAATTAAAGCCAAATGACTTATAAGGGTCAACACAATGTAAAAATATTAATAAAACGACATATGATAATTTTAATCATGAATTTATTCGAAAATATTTGAGTGTACGATGACTTTTGTGGCGTGTTATTTCTCTGTCTCTTCGTTTTCTGACCCATTTCGAAAAAAAAGATCCGTCAATATTTTGAAAAAAACCAATGGGTTGTATTTAGAATGACATAGGAATGATGTGAAAAAATATTGAACTTCATATTCGAATTCAGTTTCGAGTTATTTTGGTTTTACTAAAAAATTTCAAAGTGTACGAACACTTTTGGGAGCCACTGTATATGTTTAAGAACATAGTTAAAACATTGATAGATAGATGGCGCTGCAAACTGAGAAAATATATTGCCATTTGATTTACCCCACGTTCCTCTAAGTGCTTAAAATAATTGTCATGAACCTCTCTCCCCCTACTAAGAAAAATTCTGGTTGCGTTAATTTTCTCTGTCATTGATTACCTATAATAGCATGACACTACAGATTGCAGATTTTACAAAAAATAAAAATAAATAAAAAATAAATAAAAAAAGTAAGAAATAATTTTATTTGTATGATCTTTTGCAGGAAATATATAGAAATATTTTAGTTCATCAAACTATTCGTTAGGAAAAATGTTTCATATTTTTTACAATCGCACTTAATCCATCTGTTTTTACATGTTTAAGCTTTAAATAGTCATTTTAGAAGTCCAAACATTAATCTACAGTTCCTTTGCTATCCACAGTTTTTCTTCTATTTCTTCTATTGTGAATGGATACATTGCAAACCCTTTTTTATGCAATCTGACTCACAGTAGAACCTCATTTATCCGGGCTAATAGGGGATCCAGGTCGAAGAAATTAAACCATGGTACATAAACAAGCTACTGTACACAGTAAAAATTATATTTTGAATTCAAGAGAATGAAAATAAAACTGTAAAGAAAAAATGAAGTGTAGTGTACATAGGGGTGGTTCAAAAAACTTTTTTTCAGCTTGAGTCTAGCTTCTAGGACACTCCCTATTTTTTTTAGACTTACTAATAGTATTATGCTGCAAAAGTTTTAGCTTCTTACCCAAATTTTAAGAGGGTGCTCAATGACCCCTTAATTGACCATTAGCCGAAGCATAGAAAATGCCACAAATTTAGAAATATTTAATTTCCATAGCTGTTTTTTTTATAAATAATTATTTTTTTGCAATGTATGTGCATTATACTAGTGTATTTTTAATATGTAGCATTGTTTTTTCAGTTCAATGTATTTTTTAACACCCCTCCACATGCCTATGAAATTTGGGGGAGGGGGTTGAGCACCCTGTTTCAATTGAATTAGGAAGCTAAAAATTTTCCGGTGTATTAGTATCCACAAGTCTAAAAATATTGAGAGGTGTCCTGTTACCTAGGAGAAACTTTTTTTTTACATGTATTTTTTAACCACCCTTGTGTGCATACGATTGGGTGTCGGAAAATAAGTTTCACCTGTTGACTGTGGTCAGAGTTGCGTATGAAAGTCAAAAAATAAAATGAGACATTAAAAATAAGACATCACTTTTTTTTTCCCACATAAGAACCAAGGACATTGAGACATTTGTCATACCGCTTGATAAGCTTTAAAAAGCTCCCCATGAAAAATTGGGGGCTTTGCTTACGGAAGAAGAATTTATCGGCTTATTTGATGTCAGCATTGTTTCCAAAGCGCCTTCCACTGAGATTCTTCTTCAAAGTCGAAACAAATGGAAATCATTTGGTGCGAGATCAGGACTGTATGGCGGATAGCTAGGCGCTCCCAAGCAAGAGTTCCAATGTGGTTTTGCGTTTCTATCGCCGGGTGGGATCTCGCATTGTCATCCAACATCAGAACGCCAAAGCCAGACCACTTTCTCCGATTCGCCTTTTTCAAGTTCGACTGGGTGTCACTGTACCGCGTAACATCGTCCATATGCAAAGCCCTGGTGTTTTCCTGGAGGTCTTTTTGAAGCTTATCAAGCGGTATGACAAATATCTCTTGGTACTTTATGTTCACAAATAAAATTGTGGCGTATCTTTTATGTCTCCTTGTACTGTTTGACTTTCATGCACAGCTCTGTTCACAGTCACCAGGGGATATTTATTTTCCGAGTCACCCTCGTACATTATTTTGCAGGCCTACGAAAATACATTATGGCGGCAGCCCGCATTTTATTTAAACAATATGGACATCCAAATAGCTGTCCAGATTAAGCGAAGTTTAGTCTAATAGGGTCCGGATTAATGAAGGTTTACTGTAATTCAACTGCTCATTTAATGTTTTATTCAGGAAGGAAGAGTGAAGATGAGTTCTTTGTAAGCTTTTTGCAATTATATATGAACGTATTTTAATTTAAAAATCTATTCAGTGGCTACATTATTTAGATAATACGATTTTAGGTATAGTTAGAATATTTTTAAGCATGAATAGTTTCTCAATTTTATAGAATAATCCGACAAAGTTACAGTAACGTAATCGCGATGGGTTTTCAAAAATCTTGGCTCCATAGTCATTCCAAAAGTTCTAACAAAATATGAAAATTCTGCCAAATAAATAAATAGGCAATCAAAAACCATTTAAAGTTAACCTAAAATTTCAACAACCTACCAAAAACATAAAGCAAACCTTTAATGGCTTGTTGTTGTCCTAACAAAATTTTAGGTCTGAAAAGAAATCATAGCAATTTTGTTTATAAAACAACATAAAACTTGCATCAAAAATTGTTTATTAGCTGTCAAAGTTTCAAACTCACACTTACAAAAGAATTAAAATATTAATGTTTGCATTAAAAACTTTAACTTAAAAAAAATCTTGTCTTGAACACGATGCGAAAGACATAAAAATTACATGCGCAAAAAAAATATTTTTTTTAAACATTAATTCCCAATATCTTCAACATTTTCAAACCTGAATTTTCAAAAAAAAAAAAGTTATCCTTAATTTTGAGAAATATGAAAAAAATTGAAGAAACTTAGAAATTTTAAAGCCTTGAGAGAAAGTTGTTGAGTTAATCAATTTGAAAGTTAGCATTTCCAAAAAATGCTTTTTTTCGATGGATCCAAATCAAGTGTCCATATGGATGCCTCAATTGTCAAATCTATTAACTCCACTTTTTATAAAAATCTTCATTTCTGCTTTAATACTGCTATATCAATGCTTAGCAAGTGAATTTATATTAAAGTTTTGGTTCAGTAGATTTTAGACCATGTGATGGCAGAAAACACGAATGCCTATTTACTCCTATGGATATAACACCATCTTCATAACTATTCTCTACTTTTTGTTTTATGGAGTTAGTCGATTTGATAAGTGAGGCATCCATATATCGTCGCCTCAGAGCCGCAGTACATTATCTTGAAGTTGTTCTCAGGTATTGATGTCTTACAGTTGTTCTGAGGCGTCAATACATAGAAAACTGTACGTATTTTTGTTTAACAACGTTATTTTGGAAAAATAATTATTGAGGAAACTTCAAGTGTCATTATGCAGTTCTATTTTTATTTGACAGGGTTCTCCTAAACAGTTCGTCCATCTTTCTTTCTCTACAATTAAAAGTGCTTTGAGGAAATGTGACCCGCTAGTAGCACTTTCGATTTCACCAGAAACATCTTGAAATTAATCTCTACACAGTAAACTCCGCTTATTGGAACAAAATCGTACTTCGAATTGTACACATTTTTGAATTGATCGTCCTTTTCTGGATTAAACTGAAGCATATTAACAACTGGTTGAGTTCGAGTAAGTAACAGTAGTCAGTACAGAAACCGGTAAATAGAAGAGACCCCACAAGATGGTATTCATCAAGGAATTCTTGTTATTTTTTATGGCTTTGATAACTTTAATTTCTGGACTGGAGCAAAGCCCCTTAGATTATACAAGACCATACTTTTGCTCTACTTGTTTTACCAACAACCAAAACCAAAATTACCATTGCTGCTTCTATTTTTTCAAATGCTGCGGTGAGGCAAGACGAGGTTCAAAACCAACTACTCCAAACCCACGGTATCCAGGACTGCCTGTCCACACAACATTCATAATGCAAGATAAGAGCGACCAACCTTGTTTAAAAAATTGCAAAGATTCAAATGTCCCTTTGAACCTGTGTTGTAGTTCAAGGGAATCTCACGATTCTGTAGTAGAACTTCCACAAGAATTCAAACCAGCAATCAGTATTAACAAGGATGAATCAGAAGACTTTGGTGTTCAAGTAAACAAATCTACTGAAAAAGAACCACCAGCGACGAAATCACCATCGTTTCAACAATACATAGATACAGGAAAGAAACTTTTTTTCGGCTTAGAAACAAACAGAGCCGTCAGTTTAAATTCCAGAAGCTCAGGTGCAAATCAAAAGTTATTTGTTCCGCCATCTTTAGTTGCAGGACACGAAATATCCGATTCTAATATCGACAGCTCTAAAGCGAACAATATGGGCTGGTATACGAAAGAACTACTGAAGCTGTCGGACGATGAAAGGAAATAATGTATTCCATTTGTGAAAAAATATGAAGAAAGTAATAGTAAAAACTTTTGTTGATAACATCTATCTATGATAGGAAGTAAATAACATTTTTATGCAGTACATGTCAATACTTTAGCATTCAATTTAATATTCAATCTGTTGGATATTTTTCAAAACATATAAGATTATTTTCTCACTTTATAAGCACAAAGGCACAATACCATTATTTTTTAAATAATTGTACACTTAGATATTAGATTTTAACAACTGCACATTTTCCACATCATGTTCTGTAAAGAGCATTTAAAAGAGCATTTAAAATGATTGATGAATATTCATTCAAGTACTTTAAAAAAGGATTATCTTTTAAAATTATTTAAGCTTTAGAAAATGGGGTTGAAACACCAAATCCACCTGCAACCTATAGCCAATAAGGGAAAAGTATAACATGAAAAAAAGAAGAAGAAAAAATAGAAATAAACATATTGCAGAAAGAAATGAAACTTTACATTTTGTCTCTTTGCATATATTTTGTAAAAACTTCGATATCATCATCGTTCGATGTCTAATAACTGAAATTCCTAACAAAAAGCAACTGCATTCATTATTAATTGCTCACATGAATAATTATTTGAAAAATATGGAGGAATTCAATTGAAAATCCGTTTATTCCTGCAAACAATGATATAATCTTTCAAAGATTCATTACATGTTTCACCACGCTCAGGACGGAGTGTTTTTTCCAAACGAGGACCAGAATTTCAAACAAGAAGTTCTGTCTAGAACTAGACGAGTCTCCTTTCCCGTATACCCATACTACTTTCTAGTACCTGATCAATATTCTCAAAAATAGCTAAAATCGCAAATGTTTTCAAACATGTTTTTAAAATACTTTAAGCTGATTTCGAGGAATAAAATATTCCTCACTCATCTAAAAAAAAATTAGATGTGTAAAAAAAAAAAAAAAAAAAAAAAACGGAACTAATAAAATAGCAGCAACTTTTTAACAAAGCAGCCAATACATTTTTTTTCCATTAAAAAAATCTTTAACAGCTTTCAAAACGAAAAAATAATTCGCAACTCCAGCGCTCGAATACGCTACCTTGCGGTGATTTACAAAACTGCCGGAAAAACTAAAACATTGCCACATTGCGTTCCACGTAAGTCTGTTGACGTAAACACAGGCAGTTTGTTCTGAGTATTTATTAACGCAATCGATGTGTCTTAGTTTGCTTTCAGCTACAGAAATTAATTCGTCCCTTAGTAGTATTCTCGAGCTTCTCAAAATAATGTTAGTTTTCCTTATTTCCTTCTAAAATATGAGTTATTGGTGAAGGCGAAAACTCTGGATTAACAAACTTGGATAACGTTATAAAAGGTAAAATATTTTATTGTTTTGTATGAATTTGTAACAATATGAGTTTTTTTAATCTTAAATTAATTTAACTAACCATATTTTACAGCAGCATTTAGTTGGAATGGGCAGTATGCAAAATATTTTCTTGAATATCTTAGAACAAAATGAAAAATGTTTAACCGAGAAAGAATTTACTTTTTTCCTTTTATTCTCAGCTGAAAGGTTTCTCCCAATTTGTTTAGGGTTATAGTTTTAGTATTGTGCGGGCAAAGTAGCCTTGGCGAGATTTCGCGTTTTTAGTTAAACCATTTTTAATTTTTATCATGAGTGGAATAAAATGGTAAAAAGATTATAGAATTCGATAAGTAAAAAGAAATAATGGTAGATCAACTGAAAAGAAAACTACCACCATATATCCGTGAGAATTTTGTTGATGATTTGCATAGCATGACATAATTAAATCGTAACTCAGAAATTAGAAACATCGAAACAGAAAAATTTTAAATTAACCGATTCGGGAATTTGAGAGAAATAACTCAGCTGCAAATGCAAAACAATAAGCGCTAGCCAAGCAAAGCAAAGAAGTATCGTCTTCTTTTGGTAATAATTGGTAATGTCATATTAAATTTTCTAGCATTAATTGTTATTCTTGTCAGGCCACAATTATTATTTAGTTTTATCAAGAATTGATAAATATCGAATTCAACATCATGAAAATCGCAGCTTAGAACTACGAACTACGTAGTTTGCATTAATGTTTGACGTGTAGTAATGCTTCTTGAATTCTAATCTCTTTCTACGTGGGCCAAAATATCCTCAGGACTTAAAATATTGATTTAAAAAGGATAAAACAAAAAAAAAAATCATACAAACGAAAAAATCGCAACACTTTTAGCATTTTCTTCGTTACCACGTGCGTTTGTTTTAGTTTTTTCGTCCGCCATTAGACAGTGACTGCAGTGCCCCCTATAGTTCGTTGGAGCTACGAATAGCTGCGGAGTCGGAGTTGGAGTCAATCTCATTTTGGGGTAAAGAAGTCGGAGTCGAATATCGAAGAATCGGAATCAGTCATTTGTCCTTCGTGTATAAATTTTTGCCAAAGCTACGAAGTCAGAGTCGAAGTCGGGGAGTCGGAGTCCGATTAATTGTCGGGCACAGAAGTCGGAGTCGGAGTCAAATGCCCCTAAATTCTCGGAGTCGAAGTCTGGAGTTTGGTGTCAAGAGCTATTTCCAACAAAATTTGTTTGAAGTAAATCCGCCTTCAAGTACGGAATCTACATTGACTTTCAGTTTCCCCGTAGGCGCTAATGTTAAGGGATTTAAACTGTTCAAAATTGAACGGAAAATTGTTCAAATCAAAAAGATATTTTATATACAAGTTTTTCATCAAAAGCTTTTTGCTACAAAGTTTGTTTGAAGCAAATTCGCCTCACAGTGCGGAATTGCCTTGAATTTCCCCGTAGGCGCTAATGTTAAGTTTTTTTGAACTGTTCAAAATTGAACAAAAAATAGTTCAAATCAAAAAGTGAAGATGGGAATAAGGTGTCCTCGCCGAGATCTTTCCAACAAAAAAAGTTTGTTCGAATCGGACTATTCATTCGAAAGTTATTAGGGGGGGATAGACAGACAGACCGACCGACAGACAGACAGACAGACAGACCGACAGACATTTTTCCCCATCTCAATACCCTACTTTCCAATTTTTAATTTTTCGATATTTATTTAATTATTTTATTTATTTTTGACTTTTTTTTTGTTTTTCGCGATATTTTTAAGATGCATTAAGCCTTCTTTCATGCTTTTTTCTTCTTTTTTTGACTTATACTGGGAAAGTAGGCTAAAAATAGTCATGATTTCCAAACCCATTTTTTAAAATCCAATAGATAGAAAGTTATTACTTATCAAGAATATGAATGTTAAACCAATTTACTTAAACATTTATTAAACAGCACTTTTTTGAATGATAATCTTCCATTCACTTCTCGAAGTTTTTTTTTTTTTTTTTTGGAGAGAAACATGTTCTCGTTTTAGAAAAAACGTTCCCTGTGGGCGGTAATGTGATGTTTAATTAAATAAACACCTTTAAAAAAGCAGATAATCTTTGGCGGAAGTATTATGCGTCAAAATGTGTTCAAACAACAGGAGTGTAGCAAATGGAATAAGGGGTTATAATTCCCATAAAAAACAGTTTTAATGCATAAGTGTGTGTGTGTGCATGCATAAGGGAAGTTCCTAAAAACGTCAAAAATTTCTCTCGTTACGTCATTTTCAAGGCCATTTATTTCATCAAGACTCAGAGAATTTTAATATTTTAAGTAAATTGATGTAGTGTTTGTTCACAGTAAAACTTATAAATTCATTATTTAGCTACAGAAATGAAAAAGGTTCACAAGAATCCTTGAAAGCAGAAATTTAAAGATTAAGGAATTCTTCAGAGATTTTCGTGGACCGCTTGTGCCTTACGCAGGACCAGATTAAGGCATGGGCATATAGAGCACAGGCCCAGGGCACGAAATTTTGAGGGGAAACAAATCTGTTGTTAAGTTTATAAAACAAATTTAAAAAAATCATACTGCACAATACCAAGACTTTAATTATAAATCTAGAAAGAAGAAAAAAATATCTCCAAATAAAATTCGTGCCCAGTGACTACAAAAATAATAGTCGAGCCGTGACTAACGTAATGCTTTTGTCAACATAAGGCTGGTTTCAGCATTCAAGAGCAGTTTCCAGCTTAGTTACAGCATACCAGTCTCCCGATCGAACATCGCATGACAACATTGACCGTGGAAGGTTCCACGCAATGGATAGAAATATGATGCAAGTAATTTTCTTTAATTACACCTTTTCATCATCTCTTGCCCTGGGTGAAAAAAATTCAAGGTCAAGGAAGGTGAAAATTTGGGAGGAGAATTCCAAGAAAGAGAGATGCACCGGAACAACTTGTCTTGGATTATTATTTTCATCTGAGGTCATTGCCTCAAGTTCATATCACACTACCAAGGTCTCTATATAAAGAAGAGCTAGCTATTTTCGCTTGTTTTGACTTAGAGGACACTAAACTATGAAGTAAGTACCTTTTCATTTGATTTTTCTGATTTTATATACATATATATTTACATAAATATATATACAAACATAAAAATGCACAGTACCTCTCAATAAGGGACACTAGTGGGACTGGACATTTTGTCCCTTAGTTAGAGATGTCCCTTCTTCGGAGATATTTGAATTGTTGATGTATGCAGTGGGTATTAAGTCAGTAAAATTTAATAAGAAACGTAAACTATAAACACCTAAGACTTAATGCTGAATTTTTTTTTATGTTTACAGAATAAAATTCACAATTATTCAAATTTCTAAATTTATTATTCTAATAATGAAAATTTAAACAAAAATTTATTAAAGGCAAAGTTTGAACAGATACTAAATATTATATGTTGGGGGAGATTTTTTTTTTTTTTTTTTTTTCAGCAGTCACGAATTGCTTATTATCCTTCCTCACTTGACCAAAGTTGATGTTGCTCTGACTTTTCAGATTACCATGACGACGGTGTGTTTAAATATTTATATATTTTCTTCTTCTTCTTCTTTTTTTTTTTTTTTTTTGTGGGTAAATTTACATTTTTCCAGGGAAAAAAAACACCTCTATAGATATATACTTAAACAGCAAAACTTCATCTCTTTACAAATTTTCCAGATTACTGATTCCCATTATTTAAGACTGGTGAGAAATAAAAATACGCAATTTTCATTACCGCATCCTAATCATCATTTCTTTTTTTTTATGGATATGCCTCTCGTATTACCTATTCTAGGAAATCACCAGTCATAATATGACGGGTGCCAATTTTTTGGTCATTTCCATTCTATTAGTAGAATCAAGAAACCTCACGAGTTGCGTCCTACCGTGATTCGTGCTTGTGAAAAACATAATTTGAACTCAAAACGTCAAAATTCAAATGAATGCTGGATGCTTATTTTTCTTTTGTAATTCCGTTCTTCAGCTTGCCTCTCATACAACTATACACTTAAATGTTAGGCGAAATAGCTTCATTTAAGGAGTTCCCAGTAGGAAACTTCATTAATGATCGAAATTACTGAAAAATAAGCCCTTAACAATTTGAGAAACTGAATTTGATTCTCAGTCGTCAGTGATGAATCCAGGGAAGGAGCTATGAGGCTGCACACATACACGCAATGCCAATGCCCCGATCCCCTCAATTGAGTAAAATTTCAGTATAAGGACTTCAATTTCTCCACAACTTCACCTCTCCACAAACATTGGTTTTTGGAACTTCAATTTCAAAAACAATCTGGGAGAGAGTCCCCGAACCCCAACCGTTTCAGAAACGTCATCAAAGATGGCCTAGTATTGTGTTTATAGGATTTAATTTAGAAAATATTTCTGGGAAGAGTCCCAAACCCCATATACTGGCCGTCTCTTAACGTCACCAAAAGTAGCCAACCATTGCCTTTTTATTACTTCATTTTCAAAAAATTAGAGAGCAACCGATCTCCCTTCAACCATCATTAAACAAACATCTTCTAAAATTTTACTTTTTAGCACCTGAACTCCAAAAAATTTCCGAGGAAGACCAGAGATCGCTTAAAATGCATTTTTAGCGCTGCAATTTCGAAAATTTCCGGGGGAAGACCACCGGACCTATCTTTTTCTTTGTGAATGTTACTCTTACGACTGAAAAGAGATAAATTGTAAATTCGTTTTTTCTGCTTACATAATGCAATTCTCCTGATTAGTATGCTCATATGCTACTCACGATCCCTCACTAAAGGAAAAGCACGAAAAAAGTTAAAGAGCTGCCAAAAGTCCCCCCCCCCTCCGCCCTTCCCCAACCTTGATGTAAAAAAAGTTCAAATCATTTCCTTTACTGAAAGTTAGACACACTTAAGACAATAAAGTTTTTATGACCCCGCCCAAAGCATAATCCTGGATTCGCCACTGTTGAAACTGCATATTCTATTCTAATGTCATCATTTTTTTTTTAAATTCTTTTTTGCACAAGAGATGCATGCATATTTAATGGTATGAGATCAGTTTTAAATGTTAAAAAGCTATGTTTGAAAGAATTTGCAATCTTCTGTACTAATTGGGAAAATATTGACCTCATGCAAGAAAACCGATGATGGTAAATGGGAAAATAGGCTCGCTTAATTCTAGATGGAACTTCCATTTTCTTTCTTTTTACCTCATTTGTACGGGAAGGTAGACTAAAAAAAGGATAAATGTATGGGAAGGAAGAGGAAATTCCTCTTGAAACATTCGTTAAAACGGTGAAGATATAATTTTACTTACATTTTTACTTAAAAATAGAAATCTGAAGAATTTTTCCGACTTCATTAAAAAAGAGGTGTCTATGATTTTGTAGGTATACGTAATGAATATAAAAATGGTCAATTCTAATAACTTTTTTTCGTTCCCGAGTTGCTGGGGGAGGGGGGGGGGGGAACCCAGCACATAGAAATTCGAGAACAGTTTACCATATTTGATAAAATAAAACTTTCAAAGAGAAGTAACATTATTGAAAATAAATTTTCCACTTTAATATTAAAAGGCTTTGCTTTTACAATCGCGATTTTCGGAAACGGTTTGCCTCCGCGATAACGTTTTTTATTAATTGTTGCTTTTAAGCTGAACTAATATCAATAAAATTGGTTCGTTCAATATAGTTTCTTGTAAACTTTTTTTTAAAAATAAAAACGAACTAATTCTCCCGTGATCAATAGCAGAGTAAACTCGCAAGTAAAAAATTCAGTTTTTTCTGTAAGTTTCTTTTATTTTAATTTAATTCGTTTAATGGTCAGACAGTATAAACTTATATCACAATGTATTTATTTATTTTTTTTAGTGTTTAGTTAAAAAGGGCTTAACTAAACTCATGAAAAACTACCAGTCTGACGACTGTTAGCGAAAATGTTTTAGAAATGGTAGCCAATATTTACTTCAAGAAATTGTAGAATCACATATTTGTGATTTTGTTAACCATGCAATGCGTTCGTTGACAGTCTCAGTTCGTTGAACAGATATGCATTACACGCTAATCAGAGCTGAAAAATTAGCACCGTATGAATATCGATTCCTTACTATGCAAACCTTAAAAATAGTTACCAGGAATTGCTACTATACCCTAATACTTTTTGTATTGCACTACTTTACATTACTTTAAATAAAAGTAGCTGCTTACACTACAAACTACGAAAAAAAAGGAGAGACTACAATAGTTTTGTTACTTGTAGCACATAAGTTCCAATTGCTGGTCTTATTGGAATACCTCAATGTGTATCTTAATTAGATCAAAACAGCAGTAAAATCACAATGTGAAAAAAAGATATCATTTGAATCAACAAAATTTTTACAAAGCTTTTATTCAAAAGTATAAAAAGACATTTTTTAAAAATCAGCGATAAAATTTGAAAAAAAAAAAAAAAAAGGGAATTAATACTTATCTTACAATTTTACATATATACATAGATGGTATTAAAAAAAAAAGTAATGCTTCTCTTGAGAACATAGCATCAAAGTAAATTTCTTGAATCATTTGCTACACAAAGTATTTGTTTTACACAAAGTAGGATGCATTTAGGTTCAAAACTAGCAAGCAAATGCACTGTGCTGCATTCACAGAAAAAATTGATCGGAAGTAAACAAACAACTTTTGCCACTAAGGCCACTTTTGGAGGATTATTTTGGCCTAAAAAACAGTATTCTCATCTGTCCTCCTCTTAGCAGCAATATGTTTTGTCCAAATGAAACACGTGGCTGACTCATCCAAATGTTGCATTTCTTTGTTTTCATCTAGTCTATCTTTCCTGTGAGCGCAGTATAGTTTAAAGTTTTCTTTCAATGGGGGAAAAAGAGAAAAATATGGTTGAATTGAGTCCTTTTTATATTAGTTTCAATTATGTTTACCTATCTATCCTTTATTTACTTATGGTTTGACTGCATTGAATGTATATGCTCCATGATTTAACGATATCCTTGATTTAACAATAACTTTTTCCAGTCCCATGACATTCGTTAAAACAGGGTTACACTGTATTTATTTTTTTTTTCTAATAATTGCTACATTTTTACATAATCAAGAAATGCAAGTTTCCAATAAGAACACAATATGACTGAAATTTAAAAACGTGCAATTAAAAAATGTGTTTTAAGGCAATAAGATAATTTACAAATAGAAAAAAATACAGTCACATACATACAATTACAGCCTTTTTAACATTATAACCATGAAAAATTGTCTATAGAGTTGGCAAAAGTTAACTCTGTAAAAAGTTTTAAATATTGCATACAATCGGTTTATTCTATATTATCCAAATTATATTGTGAAAAAAAAAATGTTTATTATTCAGGATAGAAATTAAGAGGCTTCTCACTATTTGCTGAAATTTTGAATAAATAAACAAAAGTCGACTAAATAAATTTGTAAAATGTAGTAATAACGCAAAACTTAAAAAGAAAAGGACTGCCAGTTTATTCATACAGATCAGTATTAAAATATTACACATTATCAATAGTTTGTAGCACTTCAGAATGGACTATCAAAATGCCATTCTTAAATAATTTCTAATAGAAAAAACAATTTTGTTAAGAACAATACATATATATGTCACAAGTTAGAAAATAACTGCTCTTTATATCAAAAGAAAAGATTGAAACAGCGTTTTCAAAATAGTAAGTAAACGGACCTACTATATTTTCTTTCATAACTATACTGATGAATTGAAGAAAATTACGAAGATAAACAAAACTCTAATTTGAATATGAAATGACTTTAACATATATCTAAATATCCTGACAGAAAAAAAACTAATAGAAAAATTGCATGTTTAAAATGGTAAAATAGTCAACATTGATACTAAGAGAATTAAATAATAAAAACCTACAAATTTTGTCAAAAATGTTTTGATTAACATCAAAATTTTACTACTGTAAAAACATAATTACTGTATGTAATGTCTAAAAAAAATGCTGGCTTATTACTAAAATGCAGAAATCAGTATCACAAAACATTTTCTTTGATTATAAAAAGAATAGAATCCGTTTCACAAATTCTACTTCACAAAGTAGTAGAATTTTTCTGTCTCCCACAAAAATGAAAAGGAAAAAAAATCATTGCTTTAAATTTGAGACTAATAAAATAGTGAAGATTATTTCTTTTGTTTAGGCCATGAACCAAAAACTGAACTTTTTTTTTCATCTAAATTCAAAGCAGTTCAGCCAAGCAGTACAATCAAGTTGTTCCAGCAAATGACCCTTATTTTTCCAAAAACCATTTGAAATATTATTAAGTATTTTTTACCTGAAAAAAGCAATTTATACATAGATTTTCTTTCAATTTTTTAAAATTAAGTAAGTAAGAATGTAATTATAAACTAATTTTTTTTTTCAGGTTCGCATGTCATTTAGTTCTTTGATAGATTTATTGCTGTCTTTGATGAAATTGTTTAGATTGCTATTTTTCATATAGCAAGCTTTTTTACTGTTTTCCAATGATAGCAATGTTATGAAGGTCTATCTTAATATATAAAAATTTCTGTGCAGACGTTTGTCACCATAAGGCTTTTAAACGGCTGGACCGATTTGGATCAAATTTTTTGTGTGTAATTAAGTTGTGGCAAGCATGGTTTCGAAGCGCAATGGATCGAATCGGAAACTTTTTTGTGAATTAATTAATTAATTTAAACATTGGATGGTTATATCTCCCAAATGATTAATATTTATTTTGACTTATTGTTGAGCGAGAACTGAAATAAATATTTAACCCGTTGCCAAAGGACAATAAGAAAGCCAGCTCTGCTTTTTGTAATGAAATTTCCTACTGTGATATGTCACTTGACAATAGATAAAACATAGAGAGAGAGAAGCCTTCATTTCTTAAAAGCAACTATTTTAGATCCCAAAATATATTTTAAAGTAAAGTACTGGAAGGTTAATGCAAAATGTGTGTTCTGTCGTCGTAGTTGAACCATGTGACCGGATCGGTGCTATAGGTTTTCCTAACCAAATGATCAGAAAGTAGCGTACCTAACAACATTTGTTTCTCGGCTCAAATCCATCTGAGTTTTGGCACCAATGTCAAGAATACTTTAAGGATTATCAAACTAATCAGTACATTATTAAAGGAAAAGATGTTGGAATTTAAAGACGAAAAAAATTTTACTTTCCTCCAGATAAATTACAACAGGGTAGTTTTGTGCACAAAAGATCAGTGCAGTGGAAGATTTTCATCTTTGGTGGAAAGAATATTAGGCAATATATGAAGTTTTAAAAGTTTTCGTTCAAGAGATCGGACCACTAATCGGTCAGAGTTGGTTTCGCTCACTGATCGGCTGGATTACAGTAACGTGGCGGCTTGACAACTTTGGCTATAAACAATAGATTTGCGGGATCATTTGTTTACATTTTAAAGTTACTGTTAATGTAATTTATTGTATTTTTTGTTATTTAGCAAAATATTTGCAAAGTTGTTTTTCATTTGTAAAGAGAGTTCAGCCATTGTAGTTGAAGAATGTGTTTTGTTTTACAACGGTGGGATGGAGAGGGATGAATTATTTTCGCTTATTCAGAGAACTGCTTTTACCTTTATCATTTTTTTAAACAATATCCTTTCAATTATTTTATTCTTTTTCATATGGGGGATGTTGCAGCGGGATTTCCCGTTAAAAAATTTCAATAGACTATCAATTTACAAAGTTTGAACAGAACAATGTCTGTCGGGTCCTCTAGTCTTTCACAAAAATTATCTTTTAGAATTAAGTAGACAGTTTAAAATATTCTTCAAATTTATATATTTTTTCATCTTTCAGAATGAGAGTCCCTTATCTCCTATTCGTACTGCTTAGTATCTTAATACTGGCTTCAGCACAAGACGCAAGTACTCCTGCAGTATACGTACCACGAGGACCACCAATAATCAGTCAGTGTTGCTTAAATGGATGGGCTGATTGCTGTGGATATCTCTTTGGATACAGATATGGTTACTTGCCACCACAATATCCAAGTTACCCACCATATCCTTTAGTCAACAACTATGTCTAATTTTAGCATAAGAACACTGCATATAATTTTCTGAAGAAAAACTACGAGGATTGCTTCAAACTTGGAATGGACTTGGATAAATATTGCTATTCTCACTGTGTCTGAGAAAATTCATTTGATTTCAGCAGAAATATTGTAAAAATGTTGTCACATTAAATGTTGTTTGTACATAGAAGTATTTTACATTTTTAAACATATATACATTTTTTTATCTAACTTTAAATCAATTAATACACATGCATCATGTATTAGTGAACAATTCAACCTGTTACGATAAAACAATGAAATGTGTAGCAATTGATATGAATGATATACATTGATTAGAATGATATAAAATACTATCAAACATACCCAGCGTTGCCTGGGTCAGTAATGATATTGAATAGTAATTTATACTTTCTTTTATTTATTATTAGGATTTATTATTAGGATTAAAATCCTAAGATTATTTTTAGCTGTGCCCTGTGGTTTCACCCACATTAATAAGACAACAATGTATTAAAAACTAATTTAAGTACATCACGCTATATATATATATATATATATATATATATATATATATATATATATATATATATATATATATATATATATGTAGTAAAAAACACACACACCCTTATCCACATCAATGTTTCCGCTAAATAAAAAAATTTAAAAAAAAAAATCAATAAAAAATAATTGAAAACCCTTGATTTATAAATTGATTTTTTTAATGAGCCAGGTAAAAAATGCTGTAAATTTTCGAGCCCACAGCCGGGTTCGAACCTGAGAACCTAGGCTCGTTGGCCGAGCCCTTTACAACTGGGCTGTTTGGGCAACAAAAAGTCAAGCTATTGATGCAACAAAATATGCATCATGATTATTATGGATTTAATTTCAATTTATTACTTCGCCACTCCTATTAGTCATAGCATGATGTTATAAAGCCTATAGCCTTCCTTGATAAATGGACTATTCAAAACAAAAAGAGTATTTCAATTCGAACCAGTAGTTCCTGAGATTAGTGCGTTCAAACAAACAACGCTGCAGTCTTATATTATTAGTATAGATGAGTGGGGTCAAGGAGCTGATATATTTAACATTCAAATTAACTGATATTATCACCAAAATTATTTTAAAAAAATTTTTTTTAATGAAAAAAAAATCTTGAATATAAGTAACTCACAATGTTTCTGAACTTTTGCACAGTTTTACCATCGCAATTCACTAATTTTGATATTCTACTGCCACTTGAAAAGTCTTAGATCAATTTTTAGAAATAAATTAATAATCTAGCTTGATTCTATTTGGATTGAAATTCCTGAGAGGGGTGGCAAAATAGCGGCTGTGCAAGGTCTCTGCTAAGGAATATGAGATCAAAAATGCGCTGTAACAGTTAATATCTTTCTTCCAAAAGAATAATACAGTGAAATCCTGTTACAACGAACATCAAGGGACCGGTAATTTTATTTGTTGTAATGGAATTGAAGCAATGTAGTGAAAATTAAATCAGGACTGAAAATTTACTTCATTGAACCGGATATTTTTTTGCATTGGTATTCATAGTAACAGGATTTCACTGCATCTAAATTTGAATTTTCGTATGAAAATGAGCATTGAGTATGTCTTTTTTAAAGCCAGTCATCAAAAAATTAATGCTGCAGACATTGATACAATGTTTCCATAACAAATGATATTGATTGATGGTGATGAGTAAATAAATAATTAGGATCATGAGATGTTCACAAAACCATTTAGTTATTAAGTACAGCTTTCATCATAGGAGTTTCAGATTTCCAGTTATTTTGTCAATTTTTGATTCTGGACCTACAGACAGAAGAAAGTTTATGAGGCAAAAAGTTACTTAAGATTAAAATATCAATAGTAAAAACATAAATAAAAAAACATTTTTTTGAATTTATTTCTCACAAATTCAAGTGTTAGCAATCAAAGAATGCAGAAAGGTAATAAGTAGTAAGTAACACCCTTAAGCTAGTGCTAACGAAGAATTACATGCAAAATACTGAGTCTGGTTATAACATCCAGAGACTGCAGTTTTGTCCTTGTTATGGACTCATCAGTCTGGAATAGTCTGTTTACTTCTTTATAAGGGTTTTTACTTCTGCAATTTCATTATAACAAGATAGTTAAAGTTCTGTACTTCACTTGCATGCAAGCCAACTATAATTTTTATTATGGCGCTTAAAAGAAAGATACATTGGGACAAAATAGTAACAAGATAAAGCAAAAAAGGAATGATAATTTTTCTACTAGTTAAGGCATTGCTTTAAGCTTAAAAGCGTGTGATAAAAAAATCTCAGCCCCTTCCAACAGAGGCTCACCTACGGAAGAGATAAGGGGCTAAGCCCCCTCCCCCAGAGATTAAAACCCTCCCCCCCACATTTGGCCTAAAAATGCAGAACTTTATAACTGTTTTTCAAAATTTTTCCCGGGGAAGAAACCCCCAGACTCCCTAAAATTGGGGATATTCTATACTCGACTGAAAGAGGGGGCCCCTGCATCACAATCCCTCTCCTCACCCCCTCCGTTTACAAGGTGAATAAAAAATAATTTTTAAAAACGTTCAATTAGGAAAACAATCATGAAAAAAACCCCACCTTTAATAGATTTCATAATAATAGTATGCAGTTTTGTTCTGATAAGGGGTAAATCAAGCAAAACTTCAAACACATGTTTTTTATACATAAATTTAACTTTAGTTTTATTACTTAATATGTCCAAAAAGAAAAAGGAATTTTTTGAAACAATAATTTTCTTACACACCGGGGAGGGCCCCCAGAACCCACATACCAGGGGGCCCCTTTCCAGTACCTAGTCGACCACCCTAGAAGGAGCCAGTCCGGGCCTGTTCAGGATATAGCATTTCTGCAGAGAAACTGCAGATTTTCTAAAAATATCTTCCAACTCCAAGGACGGATACAAGGAAGGGCGATGGGGGCGATCGCCCCCTCCTTGAGTTGAGATGCAGGAACTCTCCCATGGCATATTTTTGATACTGAAGTTGAAAACAGTTTTAGACAATCTTCAATAGTTTTACGAAAAAACAGGTTCTCTCCCTCTTGCTGTCTTAAAAATGAAATTGCAGCACATATCTTAACACTTTAGTGATAGGGATTCGAACTTTGCATGGGAAGTATTTCAAAGTTTCAGAAACTCAGTTTTAGACGATGTTAGATGATATTAACAGGGTTCATACTCCATATGGAAAAATTCCATGACTTTTCCAAGACTTTTCCATGACTACACAAAAATTTTCATGACCTTGTTATACGAAGAGAATAATACTGTTTAATATCAAATTTGCCAATTTTCAGAAATAAGCATTAGCAAAACTCTTACATGAATGTCACTATCTCATCGAAACACTTACTTGTAATTGAAAAAATATCAGTGTATGCCTAAAAACTTTGTCTTCATCACGTAAAGTAAAAATCTCAAAGCAAAGTAAAAATATAGTGAATGGAATATAATGATGCTTAAATGTTTAATAATTTTATAAACAGACAGAATGATAATGAATGGGACAAAGGTTGAATGAGTCATTACTAAGTTTCAATAAATTTGTTCAAAAGTTGCCTCTTAATGTCAACTGTGCATTTAATCATGCACATAACCTGACAGTATTCAGGAGTCAGACCAGACAGTCTGACAGGAATGTGGTTCCTTAAAGTAAAGCCACATTCCTTAGTAAATTCATGTTTCTAAACCAGATATTTATTTAAAAAAAAAAAAAAGAAAGAAACATCTAGTAGTGAATAAATCTTCTGATTCATAATACTTGTTAACTTATTTGCTCATTTTCAAATGCTTATAAATCAATAGGTTCAGAAATTACAGAACATAGTGCTTGATTCCTGACTTTGGACGTAGCAGTGGGTAGCATGGATTAGTTTTGCAGAGTGTTGGTTACTACTGTTTCAGAATGCCCTATTTCTGTATCCTAATGCCTGACTAAAGATCTTTATTTTCTAAAACCTTCGACAACTTAAGATAAAATAAGATGAGTACAATAATAAAGTTTTTACAAGTGATGGAAAACTGGGATGCGATTGAATCACATTTTTTGAGTTGGCAAAATCAAGAACTTACAAGTTGTATGCTACAGAATATAAAATATAAGAAGTGCTGAAATTAATGGTAAATTCAAAATGAGTGACGTCCAGGCAGTAAAATCACAATGCAAAAAAAGACGAGTGGCTGCTACAGAAGTGGATGCAATGAGATTTCAAAATTCGGACATGTTTTTGGGATTGTTTAGTTTTTCAAGTTTAACAGCTTTTATGTACAATACTGTTAAATAACTCAATATTTCTAATACTCTTCTAGCTACCACTTCGTTTTCTTTGCCCAGGATATTTTTCCATGACTTCAAACAAATTTCCATGACTATGAAAGAAAATTTCAATTTTCCATGACTTTTCCAGGTCTGAAATTTGCTTATTTTTTTTTTCCATGACTTTCCAAGATTTCCACGACCCGTACGAACCCTGTATTAAGAAGGGTTATAGGATTCAAAGGCTCTTCTCAGAAAAGTTTCAAAAATTGAAGTCCAAAAAGAGAGAGAGAGAAGCTATTATAGGACACCGTTGTTGGCGTAAAAGTAAGGGATGGAGTTTGGTACACACCTCCGCAATTTTGTAGAAAAGGAAGTGTCTCCCCTCCCTTCCAAAATACTGAAATGAGACGATATTTCATGGTGTTTGGAAGGTGGGGGTCGGATTCTTGCCAATGCATAAAAGGTACGGGCCTGAAATCAGTCACCCCCTCCTTGAATAGTTTCTGGATCCGTCCTTGTCCAACTCTCACAAATTTTGCAAATTTCATCAAGTACAAAGTAAAGCTAAAGTTCCTGCAGATGACTTATTGAATTCAACATTTTTTGCAAGCTTTCCGCCAAATTACCGTAATTTCCGAGACTTTTAGATTTTCTTCTAATTTAGAGAAATCTGCAGAATTTGTGCAAAATTCTATCTTGTGGTGGGAAATATTTGAAGAAAATCTGCAGTTTCTGCAGAAATATGACAGAAATCTGTAGTATTTCTACAGAAAATTTGTCAGAGTTTTTCTCTCACATGTGAACAGAATTGTTCTGCAGCTCAGGCATCTGTTTTGCGATATAGTCACAAATTTAGTAGTATTCTGCTTTGGGGACTGGGATTAACATGCAACGACATAAAAAAAAAACAAAATGCATAAATTTTATGCCTTATCCATAAAAGTTGGCAAGTATGAGTATACAAAATTTTCCTGAGCGATAAAAATATAAGATTACTATTTCAGGTGACACAAAAATTAACAAAATTAATTCTTCCCCTCACACATCACTTCCAGTCTCTGTTTTACTACAAATATCCGACAAACTTTGGATTATGCTGAAGTGGCAGCTACAGAGATATATTGATAAATTTCCATCTGTAATTTGATCTCTTAACAAGTCATACTTGCGGGATTTTCTATCCCTTTTTGAATTTTCTTTTCAACTTTTTTCAAAATCTTGAGTAGGCAAAGCAGTTTTTGATTCTTCCAGCAGAAACCCAATTCCTGATTCAAAAACTGATAACATTACATGATGAATTACATATAATATAATACAAATTTGACGACCAGCAACAGGTCCTCAGCTCAGCTAGGCTGTCCTAGTCAATTTACTAGTCCCAATAAAGATCAATGGCCCATTGAAAACTTCTCTAACCCGTTGCTCAATACAGGATCTTCCAGTAAGCTGTTCCAAGTGCCCACACACACACCACACACAACCCTAATTAAGTAATAATTTTCCCTGATTTCCAGGTTAGCCTGAGATTTGAGATCACATTAAGCAACTATTTTAACGTACAAATGAATAGGAAAAATCAGGACCCAGCAATATTGATTATAACTAACAACTGATAAAATTAACCAAGATCACATTAAGCGGAAACTACTGTATTTATTTCCAGAGATATGATTTCATCCCGTCAGTAGTTTAACTCTCATGAATTTCACTGGCCATATTGCAATGGATCACCATGAATCACAAAAACTAAATAAACATATAAATAACCAAAGATGATAAATGAACAAAACTATAAGTACCAGGTCCAACTCCTAACACTGTCTTGCTGCCAGATGGAATTTGGGTGCGTCCTGCATCACATACTAAGCTTGTTATCAATCCACTATTTCTTGCTTCCACAGCTACACGTAAACTGTTTATGATTTTAAAAAAAGGATAAGCAATAAATAAAATATGAAACAATACATATATTATGCAATCTCCCCATGGGCAATATTTGAACTTTGGTGCGCATAGTTTGAAATAAATACTGTCATGAAAAACTGAAAGGTTGAAACACTGTCTATCATAAGAAACTGCCAGCTGTTTCAGCTAAGCTTGCATAAAATTTTATTACACTGACAGTCTGAAATTTTTGGAGCTTAAAATAAGTATTTTTCTTTATACAATCTGTTTTTTCTAATAGTGCAAGCAAAAAGAAAACTGATTAGTGGCAAATTTGAGACACAGTGCATTGAACATGGGCTATATTTGATGTGAATGATTTTTACAGCCACTTTGGATGGCAATATCTTTTACAGAATTAATATTTAAGCTCTGCGACTATAACCCATTAAAAACAGCTATTTTGTCAATTTAATTATAAAATACGAGCTTTTGAATTTTTTTTTTTAGAATTTATGATATGGCAGAATGTGCTAACAACAAAAAATAATTTAAGCTCCCAAAATTTCAGGAATTCAAAGTAATTAAATTTTCTACAAGCTTCGCCTACACAACAACAAGGTAGTTTGCTTTAAAAAGCTGCTCCAACATTTTTTTTTTTTTTTGAGCCTTTTATTTGAGGGATCTTAGATTGTTGGGATTGGGATCTTGAAATCTGACAATTTGTATGTCTTAGTTTCAAAGGCACATGGGTGCCAGCAGAATCACAGGAGGGTGCACTCCCATGCAAATCAGTAAGAAGTTTTTTTTACTAGTTTTATATTTAGCTATATATATCTCATTTTCAATTTTTATAAAAATATTAATTGTATTTGTTTACTTATTTATTTTAAAACAAATTCTGAGACAATTTCATGTTTGTTAGAATTCTTTAATTTATAAGTTTTAATTCTCTGATCACAAGATTTTTGCGATTTGTCCTTTGCTTAAAATTAATGCACTTTCACTTATTTAAAACTAATACAGCGAAATCCTGTTACAACAAACTTCAAGGGACACCAAATTTTGTTTGCTGTAGTGGGATTTTCACAATAATAGAATTCAAGCAATGTAACGGAAATCAAATTGGGACTGGATGCTTGTTTTAATGAAACTAATATTTCGTTGCATTAGTATGGTTGGAACGGAATTTCACTGTAATTATTTTTAAAAAAATGTGTTTTTAAATTAAAAAGTATTAAATTAATAATACTTTTTTAAATTCATTTTATTTATTTTTAAAAGCCAGGGGTGAAAGTGCACCTACTTGCAACACCTGCCAGTGTTCATGGATTTAAACGTAGGATTAATATTTCTTGTGATGTACTTAGCAGTTTTAAAAATATTTCTCAGTTTGTCCCTTCTTAGTTAATTTAATTTTATTTTTAAAATCGAGTTGGCTCAAAGAGGCCCTTACCCCCCCCCCCTCCCTGCCGGCACACATAAACAGAAGTCCGACTTTAATATTTTTCACGATGTACTTACTAGTTTAAGTATTTTGTAGCTAGTCATTTGTTTAAAACAAATTCAATTTATATAAAATAATTTATTTTTTTAATATTAAAAACATACATATCATTTTTTTTTTAATTCTAAAGGTTGGTGCAAGTGCATCACCCTGCCAGCACCCATACATGTGTACATCTCTGAAATTTCCTTAAAATCAGAGATGATCGAATCGGACCACAAAGTCACTTGATATGGAATGCCTCATATCCTAAATTGTATGTAAGGCTAATAGGCATACAAGACAATTCAATGGTTTAGTTTTCTCTGATAGAAGATTTTTTATAGTTTTTGTTTTCAGATCAGAAAACAAACCAGGTATCACTTATAGAGTAGAACTTCAAAAATCCAAACCCTGAAGATACAAAATTGTGGATAATTCAAACGGCTTATGAAGTAAACAATAAAAATTAGGATTGAAAAAAAAGAAAAACCAATAACTACAGTTAAAAAGTATTTTCATACTTTTTTTTTTTCAATGAATGTGTCTCTTCCTTCAATCAGAGCTCATAAGAGCATTTTACGAAAGTGAAGTTTGATGTTTTGTACAACTTTTTGGTCCATAGACTTCAAACGTTGAGTCACATTAAAGCAATAGAAAAATAACTTTGATGTCCCCTTTTACCAAGATTGTGTCGGAGGGATGAGGCGGAAGCTAGTCATTCTATAGCAAGATTTTGTTAAATAAGCCGTTTGCTTCATTGAATTTTCAAACTGAGGAAATAAATTGCATTTCAAACTATTCCTTGAATACATCACTGGTAAAGTTGCCAGATTCATGTTCTTTAAATAACCACTGGAGGTAGTTTATTTGTGGCCGCAGTGTAGCTATTAGAAGGACTGCACACTAAAACTTCTTTAAAACTAAATTAAAAGAAAGAATTTCAGATCATTATTGAGCTGATAACAAAAAGTTTACAGAGGCCAGCTGGAAATCCAATCTTTTCACGATCTGAATAAGGTTCAGCTCCAATCAGTTCAGATTTCTGAGGTTCCACTGTAATCTCGAAACAAATAAAACTTTGAAAGCATCACAAATGATATGAAACATTTTGAAAAAAGTATCTGATCATCATTAAATGGTTGATTGACTTAGTTTTACATGAATTGAACAGTAACATAATCTAACATTTGCAAAAAATAAATAAATAAATAAATAAATAAAACGGAAAAAAATACATACAGCATTTCTTCGTCATCTACTTTTACAACCACCTTCCTTTGACCACTTTGCAACCATTTCTTCAGAACTTCAGGTTTTGATTTTGCACAACTCTTGTAAGCCATGACAGATGCATGTGAACACTAAAATATAAGGGAATATTAAGAAAATAATATAGATTGAGAGCATTAAGTAGCAAAAAATGTAAGCCAATTCTTTGTTTCATCAGATCATTTTAAAAGACAATGAAAACATTTTGCAGAAAAAAAAAGTACTGGATTCCATTTTTAACACTAGGTATCCTTTTTTCAACTAATTTGCAGTTTTAACTTTCATTTGATTGACAGATAAAATTATTTAGTTATACAATTAAGATATTTTCTGCAGGTTTTTTTCTTTTTAAAAAAAATCCACACCAACCACATGTGCGGCTAGTGTTAAAAAACTAGAATACAAATTAATACTGCATAATGCGTAAAATACTCTTAAAAGTCTGTTTATACAAGGGTAGAAAGTGACAGTCAGCAACAAGTTCTGGGACTACACACAGCTGGATTGGTCCTAATAAATTTATTAATCCCTTGTGAAAAATCAAGAACTTACTTAAAAGTATTCATTTTATTTGAATGTAACAGCTGTTTCCAGTCAACTATTCTAAACGCCTACAACACTATTGCCAAATTTTTTCTCGATTCAAGGTTAAGCTTGAGTTTTAAACAGTTTGAATCAATGGTTCATCGTTCAGCAATCAATGTGGAATTTCAGCTCATTACCATCTTCAAATTTTAATGACTTTAAATGATTGGATCATGTCCCCTTAGACTTTCCCCAACTTGGACTATAAATATTAAAACTTTAAAGCCAGGAATAATAGTGTGAGTTAGAAAACTTATTGACTGACCTTTGAATCCTTCAAAAGGTCCTGATTATTGTATGGGCCAACTCGGCCCAAGCACAGGGACCCTCTTTTCTTTCTAAGAATCTACTATTCTTTCTACTTCTTATATGAAGTAGTGAAAAGCAAAAGGACGTGCTAAAACTAAAACAAAACCTCTCACTGCCTCACATGTCAAAGAATTAGCATTTAATAGACATTGAAATATGAAATTACTAGAAACAATACTTGTTAAAATGTGTGTGTGTTTTTTATTTATTATTATTTTTTTAACTCACTTTATTTACTCACCCTTAGTAGTTTAAAATAAACATTCAAATATATACTTAGAACAAATTATCTTATAGTATTCCATAAAAATTGTTATACTTCACACAAAGAGTAAATACTGTATTTAAATAGAGAAATATTTATTCAGAGCACTTTTAATTGTATTCAAATCATTACACCACTAATATTTTCAATTTTCAATTCAAACATTTGAAGGGAAAGCTTTTAAAGTAATTTCTGTTTGAAATTAGAGGTAGGAATACAAATGAAATGTATATTGAATAAACAAAGATGAGTTAAAGTAACAGTATACTTCTAGTTTTATATAATGCATACTAAAGCACAAGAACCACTTAATATAATGTAATGATGTACAAAAATCAAAGACCAACAAAAAGTTCAAAATCTTAGAAGGTAAGGAAAAAAAAGTAAATCACAGAGTTACAGAAAATTCCATAACGGCCCTGTCCCTTCCAAATAAAATAAATCTTTCTTAAGATAAGGAGACAAAAACTGAAAACACCAAATGAGCTTCACACAATTTTTTCATATAAGTAAAGTAGAACCTCGGTTTAATGTCTCTCTCATCTAAAGTTTTTTCTCGTTGTCCTGAATTTTTCAAAATGTTGTTAGTGTTATTTGTGCCCATACACTACGTTTTTCTATTCACCACAATCTCACTTTTAAATGAAAAAATGCCAATTTGATTTTCTGATGTTTCTATAATGTTACACATTAGTAGAGAAGTCGAATTGATACTTGCTCCTTTGTTTGTTGCTGCTATGAAATGATAATAAAAAACTTCAAAACTTTTTTAAGCTGTTCGGAGTTGCAGCTAAAGAACTTACAAAGCCTCTCCATGATTGAGAGTCTTCTTTCTGAGATTTAAATTTAAAAAAAATGAAAAGAAAATTTCTGAAATTTTTAACTCTACTTAAATTTTAAGTATTCCATTAAATTTCAAGTTTTATCAGATATAAAACTATTGTTCATATATTATAAATATGCTGAAATTGTTTTTTACCTTTTACAAGTACTAAAATTTAAACAAATGTATAGTATTTAATAAAATTTTGATTAACCCCTGTACGACATTTCCCCATCCATTGCATTTTTTCTCACCAGTCCAGCAAAAAATGAATTTGGGTTCCACTATAAAACATTTTTAGAATTCGGTGAAATAGATCTACAAATAAAATGAAGCATTAATCTGAATTTGTTACCTACTGTGCTACACACTGCACTACTTACTAAGCTTAAAGTCCTGACTAATTAAGACGAAGCTCAATTACTGTAAGGCTGATGTAGTTGTGCAAAAAATAGTGCCCAATTTTGTTTCTTTTCTTTTGAGCCGGACCTTGTGGAATATCACTGAAAACATCAGTTCAACACAACTGATTACCCTTACAGTTGCTTTTAATTTTCTCCAAGAAGGGCAATTTTTAACATTTAAACTCCGGATTATTTGCGAGACAATCAACAATCAGAAACATGTTTTTTCGCCAAAAAAAGCAAATATTTAAGGCTGTTCAAAAATTGTAAATTTAAACTCTGTTTTGTTTTTGTTTTATTTAATTTTTGTGCTCCCTTCATCGCATATACACTTGTTTTTTTTTTTATTGATGTTAATTTATGCTGTGCAAAAATATAAAACACTTTTACTGTACCGTAAAAATTTTCACTGTTGTACATCAATTGTTGAGGAAAGACAATTTTTACCTTATTTGACCCTCATTTTAGCATTTTTGAGGTTTATCTGTGATTTTTATTATCCGCAGCAGTTGTACCACCCTATTCCATGGATAATTGGGAGTTTACTGTAAATAAAAGTTTTGCCTCCTACATTAATATAAGCCATTTTGCTTAGAAGATCAACATGTGACTTTATCAAAAGCATTTTGATAGCGAATATATATCATATTGTTACAAATTCTGTAAATAGTAATTATTTTTGTGATTGATTTGTTGTAATCTGGCTAAATTTGGCATTTATTCCATTACTTTTCAATTAAAATTATCTTAGTAACGTAACCTGAAAATAGTTTCTTGTAACGTACATACAACCCCCTAACATTCAACTGAAGTATACGGTCCCCCCCATTTCTGAATGATAAGATTTGTGAGTAGAATAAAAAGAGAAAATGAGAAAGTGGTAGAACAGTGTAGGATTTTCTGGAATATTTGAGAGCTCTCTTTCGAGGTTTATAAATAGCCATGCTGCATGTTCAAAGGGAGACTGGTCTGAGCCGTGGGCTGGAAAGTGTGTATTTGCTTTTGCGCCATGTTTTTGCATATTTTGATTGTACATACGTGCATGACCGTTGAGTTTATGGTGTTAATTGATATTTGCCTAACTGCTATAGTTAATTTAGCAGTTGCTAACGATATTTTTTGTACATAGTTGTAAATAAATCTCCTGTGTTTTCTCAAGAACTGTGTCGTCATTTAAAGAATTTCTTAAAGTGGCTGAACTCGTAACACTATATAGTGTGAAATCCCAATTTTGGAATTTTAAAATCCGAAAGATAAGAAAACCGGAACTTTTTTTTTAAAAATTGAAAAAATCTGGGGAAAAAATAAATAAAATTTCCAACCCTTTTTTTTTAAGCTTTACAAGTCCAAAATACTAAACGTTCGGCAACTACTTGTTGCAAACACAGAACTTTTAAATCAGCTTTTTTTAAAAATGTTTTTTTGCTACCACCTGTTATGTGTAAAGAAGCGTTTTGCTGTAATTGTGCAACAATCTTTAAACATCCACATTTAATTAACGATACTTCTTATTTTCTTTTTATTAGTATACAAAACAAAGCCTATTAAACAAAAGTACAAAATCATGCTTAGTAAAAAGACAATATTTATTGTATCGATCCGCACATTGGAAAATAATAAAAAACAACATCCGCGGACTATACGCCAATACAAATTATCTCAGACTTGTGTTTTAGCATAATGAAGTATACTTTCATTTAGATTGATCAAAAAATAAAATAATTAGTATATAACATTAATGAAACAGGTAAAACACAATCACACAACAGGAGAGTTTTCACTATTTTTTGAATCAGAATGCAGATCTGAAAAAGTTCGAAATTCAGAAAGGTCACAATTCTGAGGATTTGGGGTTCCATACTATAAATCTATATATATAAAAATGGATGTATGTTTGTGGGTGTGTGGGTTTGTGCGTATGTTCCTTATACAAATCCAGTTTTCGTTGGATTTCTTCCAAATTTGGCACAAAGGTAAATTGTTGCTCAGGAATTCATATAGGCGGGTTTTTGGAATTTTAAAACGACCCAAAGAAGTCTAATTTCATATTTTGAGTCATAAAATTACTCTTTTCTGCACGAACGAATTTTTGTATAGTTATAAATTTAGTCTAAATGAAAAGCCAGTAAAAAACTGCCCTGGATGAAGTTTTTTCAAAGATTAACTTTAATCGTTAAATCTGTGAACCTTGGTTCAAAGCAAATGAAAACGGTTAACAACATCTAACCACCAGGAGCTATTTTAAATGCAATCAACACAAAATGTATCCTTAACGATTGCCGTCAATGCTATTTAGCGAGAGCGTTAAAGCATGTTTGGCGAGAAAGCCGTAGATATAACAAATAATGCTGTACATCATTTCTTAAACTGCGACTTACGAAGCCCCAGGGGTCCATTGGTGCTACTTGATTTGAATGCTACCGTTAAATTATAATTTTTAAATATTGTTTACCTATAAAATCCACAACAGTAAGGGTTGCGTGTAATTTTTGAATAGTGTTTTTCCCGTTAATAGCAGAGAAAATACGAACATGAGTAAGGTAGCAATATTGCATTCAATATTGACGTACAATCTTCGAATGTTTCAGCATTAGACTACTTTTATTAAAACCACATCTATTTCATCCTTGCAACAGAAATTTAATTTAATGTTCTATGATCCTTATGAAACCAATTTGCAATAAATAAATTTTCTTTATGCTATTCCTTGATTTACGTCGAATCTTTAAGTATTTCTTTTCAAATATAACCGATAACTTAATTCGGTTTAATAGAAGTTGCTCCAGGCGGTCAAAGAACAGGGGTACTAATAAAGCAAATAAATTACAAAATAATCATAGTAATGCACAACAGCGCATTCGGAATTTATCTTTCAAAGGGGAGGGATGTGGTCAAGGCTTTCCTTACATGTATCTATATATATATAAATGGATGTATGTTTGTGGGTGTGTGTGTGTGTATGTTCCTTATACAAATTTACAGTTTTAATCGGATTTCTTCCAAATTCGACACAGCGGTAAATTATTGCTCAGGACTTCATATAGGCTGGTTTTTGGATCCAAAGAGGTTAAAGTTTATATTTTTAATCATAAAAAGGCTGTTTTCGACGTAACGAATTTTCGTATTTTTATGAGTTTCGTGTGAATGAAAAGAATGTAAAAAATACCTGAAATGAAGTCTCTTCAAAGATTAACTGTAATCGTTAAGTCGTGAATCTTGGTTTAAAGCAAATGAAAATGCTCAGCAACATATAACCACCAGAAGATATTTTAAATGCAATCAACACAAAAAGTATACTTAACAGTGGCCGCAAAGTCGATCAGCAACAAGTGTAAAGCATGTTTGGCAAGAAAGCCGGACGGAAAAGAAATGCTGCTGTTAATTGTTTTTTAAAAAGCATCCTGCAAAGCAGGAATGCATTGTGGTCTCCTACGGTTCTACTTGCTTTGGTATTTCCATAGCAGTAATGGTAGAGCGAAATTATGGATCAGTATTTTCCACCATGAACAGCCCAGAAAATACCAAAATTAGTTCGGTATCAATAATTCATTCATTATCTATGTACACAATTCAACAATTTAATGTTGGATGGTCCTTAAAACCCATATGCATATGTTCTTTATACTATTCCATGATTTACGTCGGATCTTTACATAATTCGGTTCAACTAAGTTTAATCGCTGAATGCTAACAAAGAACATGGGTAAAAAATACTAACTTCTCAAATAAATTACGAAATAATCATATTTGTGCGTAGTAGCGTATCTGGAATTTGTTTTTCAAGGAGGAGGTGGGATGGTCATGACGTTTCTTACATTCACAAAAACAACCATACTAGGATTGCCAATGTGTGCTAAAACTAAAGGTTGTGCACCTTTTTTATCCACAAAACAACACGGAAATATAATTCGGAGGAATTCATACAGTTTGGGAGGGTTGGAGTTTTAAGTTTGGAAAAAAATGCAAATAAATATTAATTTAAATTTAAACTGTATTAAACTGCAAAAAATTGCTACACTTTTTCTTTAAACAAATTTCTTCATTTGAAATTTTATATTACCTTAACGCTCGAGTAATAATACACCTGATGAAGCATCTTTGCTGACTAGCAATAATTTTAAATCTGTTAGCTGGTATGATGCAACTATTGACAGAGATTACTATTGAAAAAGGCATGATGAAATATTGCTCCACAATATGAAGTTTTTTCTTCATCGTGAAATAAACTGAAGAAAGCTACATTCGCAATTACAAAGCTCAGTTCAATAACTGCTATTGTAAACAATCAAAAAATATTGGAAGTTTGTAACTACCACTAAGCATTTCAACCATCATTGAAGAAGTGCTGTGAGATATGAATGGAAAATTATAACTGTAATAGCTTAAATTCTCTTTAACAGGATAGGGATAAGGTGAAACACGTAGTATCCCCCTCACGTGTAAACACAATGGACCTTTTTTAAACTTCAAGAGATTGCAATCTTCAGGGAAACTTTCTTTTTCTATCACGAACAACAAGTCATAAGAGCAGTCGATTAAGTGCTGTAGATGCATTTGAGATGTAACTATTTTCGATATAGATAGCTTTATGTTACTTGCTCGGTTGGTTTCACTCACAAATGTAATTTTTCTTGCTGCTGGGAGGGGGACTAAGAACAATATTTAGAAGACAGTTTTGAGTTAAATTTATGGATCAGAAAAATTTGAATCATTTAAGTTTTAAATTTTTAGACTATGTTTCAAAACGGAAAATACATTTCGTTTACTTTTAAGCTGTGGAACAAAATATGCAACAAGATTCTGTAAAATATAAACAAAAGATTTGTCTATTAGGCAGTTGTAAGTACAAACAAGACGTTTCTTTTTAATTTCATGGACTGCAAATAATATTTAAAAAAAAATTTAACACGGATATTGACCAAAATGCGTACGCCTACTCCTTTCTCTATAACGCAGTTTAATTAATGGTTTTTAAATAGTTCGTTCAATAAGTTCACGTCCACTTACTTCTATTTTTATTGTTTTAAATAACTTAAAATAATAACTGTAATGTAGCCAATGGACCCATTCGCACCTCTCACGACCACTGTCTCTCAATAAATTAAAATTTTGGTGTTCTCTAAGGAATACTCTGTCTAAAGCAACAAAACTTAAACACGTGCTCTCTCTACCTGCATCAGTGTGAGATATCATGTATAACATTTACAGCAAGTATTAGGTTTTAAAAATTTGAACAAGAACTTAAATCTTGACAAATTTCAAATCGTTACAAGACATTAATATTACTGTCTAACTATCATTTTTACCTACGAAAATAGAAATTTGATGTCAATATAAGAAAATAAAATGTAGCTGACGTGCGTCTTTTTAGGCAAGTTACACTTATCCAATTTTACTCTATGGGATGGCACTAAATCACCATGGAAAGAGCGAGCAGACACATTTTGTAAAGTTTTTTATAGTAAGCAAACTTTTTCTGCGAAATGTGCTTGCCTGAAAACATACGAAATAACCTATCACTTGGTCGCTTCATTCGAAAAACACCGCCAAAAAATCCGTAAAACGGAGTGTTATCTTCTTTTAACAACACAGACTGAATTCTTTATTTTCTGTACGGTGGGTTATTTGTTTAGCTTTGGATATTGAGGATGATTTTAAATTAATCTGAAAATATTGTAACTGTGTCCAAGAAGACTATTTTGTATATATTTGTACCTGATAATAGGGAATGACTTTTTTTTTTGGCAAGCTCACGACTCTTTCTAAGGAAACATTCAATGATTTATTTCCGAATAAAATGTATGTGAAAAGTACTGTTGTATTTTTTGATGTATTCGGGAAAACAAAACCTACAAAGGCAGCACAGCGCTTTTCTTTCGAAGCATCACGTAAAAGGTTTTCCCACAAGATGTGCAAAAGACAATCATTTGTCTTTGCATTAAGACAATTTATGTACCGCCCGTCTGATTTAACCTCAGACAACGAACCAGTGGACACTACAGAGCCCAAACAATATTCCTCATACTTTTTTGCTTTAAGTTGATGTTACGTTTTCGGCAAATGGTTAATTTTCTGCGTTATTTAAAGTATTTTGAAGACTTGAGCCTAGAAAGCGGTGTGAATGTAATTTTTTAAGTTCATTTAGACAGAATTCATTCATTTGATTATCCAAAAGGTATGTTGCATTGAAAAGCATCCGGGCAACGCCGGGTAATAAGCTAGTAAATTAAAGTAACACACACACACAATCAGTCACGACAGTTAAAGAAAAATATTTATGTGAAGTAATGCATGTAACTCAAAGCATACCTGTGCAGCAACCTTGCCTTTACCCATTTTCAATCCATTCTGAACAACAAGAACTAACTTGTGATCACCTTGAACCAGGTCAGAAAAGCTCTGAAAAATTAAAATTCATAGATAAGTACACCCCTTTCTTGATAAATACTGTACAGAACCTTTTACTTGGTATTCAAAAAAACAGGAAACAAAAATTTCAGAAAAACTTAGCCAATCCTTATATATTATATTTCTGTAGCCTGTTTTTTGTTGCTACGCGAGATCTTCCTCATTTCTTAATCGATTTCTTTGATTTACTCCTTATTTTAAAGCTTATCGTTCAGGCTAATAACGAAAAATAGACCCATGGTCTAAATATTTTTTTTTCTATCAAAAACAAACTTGTTTTAAAGCACTAGACTGAGGTTTTCGGCTAAATTTATAAGTTTAACTTGCGCTGCGACCAACAGAACTTAATAGCTCGAACGGCAGAGAGTTCGACTGGTAACCAGAAGAACGACTGTTCGGGCCCAGCCCGGACGGTCCTGCATCAAAATATTAGACAAATATCACTTATTACATGAACACTTAAAACAGTAAATTAAACAAGTGAGGTAATAAATAAATGAGATAGAAATGCTCCTTGCTGTTACGAAAACCTGGTGCAACATGTAGCTAAAATGAATCTTAATTGTAAGGTTTAAGGTTTTTTTTTTGTTTGTTTGTTTGTTTTTAAAGCTTTAGCTCTGGTTAGAAAACTAAAGCATAATGTAAGCAAAAATAAAAGTATCAGGTTTAAGATTTCAGACTACAATGGAATAATTTTTTGTTCAAAAAAAAAAATTATACTGAAATATAGATTTTTCCAATGGCAGTTTTTGATCCTTTGTACAAATAAAAAAATTACTACCCCAATTTAAAATTACGCTTTTCATTTAGTTAAACTATGGATATTTATTAGAATACGAAGTAAAATATTAAAATTACAGTCGGCGCTCATTATAACGACCACTCATTATAAAGACCATTCCATTATAACGACCAGTGGTAATAGTCCCAACTTTGTTCCAATGAACTCTATGTTAATTTGCTTCCACTATAACGACCGCTCTGCATCATTTAATCTAATACAGCGACCGAATTCAGCGATTCACACTATTCCTGGTGTTTTTTCCAATGCTACTAATATGTAACTTGAAATGACCTTCATTACCTACCGTCTACGGACTGGAAGAAGGTGAAGATTACAAAGTGGGTATCCTTACAGCTTTGCATCTTTCTAAATCAGCATGGAATTCAGAAAAGACCATCAAGAATTGCCTCCACCATGTTGATTTTAAAAAGCAAAGAAAAAATGCTTAAACGATTTTTCAGGCAATCCAAGATGAAAATTTCGACGAAAAAGATGAAATGATGTATAAAATTTCTAAAAAAAAAATGAAATTGATAGAAGTGTTAAACTTTAACTGTTATGCTAAAATCAATTATGATTTAGAATGTGTCAAACACGTGTCTGTCAGAAAATGAAGTACCTCTCGATATTGTGCACAAAAACAAATTAATGTATCATGATCAGATGAAGAAGAAGAAATTGAGACCAAAGTTCCCAGTATGAAAAATGTTTCAAATGCTCGAGAGACTTTTTAGTTTCTTTGAATGGAAAATTATGTTTTGTAAAAATCATATGTGCTAAAAAGGAAAGCAACTCTTTCTGATTTTATCTTCAGAAAATAAATGATTTGTAAGTACTGTAATACAATTTTTCCTATATTTTCTACTTAGAATTATTTTGTCATATTTTGCACCCATAATTGAAAATGAAGAATCCCATGATAAAAAATAATTTGGACATTTTACTGGAATCTTTAAAAAAGTGCCAATTGTATTGGAACAACGGAACATACATGATGCATGTGTATATTTTTAAAAAATTCTATCTCTTATAATGACCACTCATTATAAAGACCTTTTTCTCTGGCACGGAGATGGTCGTTATATCGAGCGTCGACTGTACTAACAACTTGATGAGTATTTTTTTTTCTTCTTTCAGCAAAAAACAAAAAGCCAGTCACATTTTTACTACATTCAAAAAACTACGCTTAAAAAATGAACTTAGTTCAATTGATTTTGTATTTTAACCGTTCTGTTAAATGATGAAAACGTGCTGCCATCGTAAGCAAGCAGCCCGCAATAACAAATTGTATAAAAATTTAAAAAAAAAAACACTTCTCTTCAATATCTTCTCTTATATATATATTATTTCTGCGGATTATTTTTCTGTCAGTATGCAAGATCTTTCTTATTTATTGAATAAATTTCCCCCTCATTTTAAAGCTTATCGGGCCAGCTAAAGACCAAAAATAGACTTACTGTCTAAAAATCAAGTTTTCGGAAATGTCCCTTGCTGTTGCAAAACTTTGTTGCAGCCTGTAGTTCTTATGAAGATTTTTTTTAAAGCATAATTCTAATATAATTTACCAATATTTTGCGTCGTTGACGGCAAAAAAAAATCACAATTAATCTTTTTTTTTTTTTAAATAAAGCTTAAAAGCACTGGACTTAGTTGTTGGGTTAAATTGACAAGTTTTGTTTTGGTAGAGCACTCAGCTATAAACTAGCTGAATTTCGGACCCACCCGGGCTGTCCGACATGATAGCTAATTTAGATTAGTATTACTCATTACATGTACTCATAACATACAACTGAAAACACACGTAAGGCAATACAATAAATGGGGCGGGAATGATACTTGGCATTACGACTCCTTTATACAGGCTTGCTATTCAGATAAGTTAACTATTAACTGAAGGGTGTTTTTTCCTTTTCTTTAAAGCTTTGTCTTTGTTCAGACCACTAAGCATAATGTAAGCATAAAAAGGTAAAAAGATTTAAAAATTCAGACCTCAAGGGAATCCTTTTTGTGCAGAAAAACTTTTTCATTTTATGCTGAAAAGTAGATTTTTCTAATAGCAGTGTTTGACTTTTTGTATATAAATGAAAAAATACTACGCAAAAATGGAAAAAAATTGAAATAACGAGTTTCGCCCAGTAAAGCTTGAATTATTTATTCGAATATGATGTGAAACATTTAAATTATTAACCACTCCATTAGTAAGAAATCATTTTCTACTCTTCTGCTTTCGGCGGAAAAAAAAATGCATTTTGCCTATGTTCGAAAAATTACACTTGAAAAACTGACTCAGTTCAACTCGTTTTGGTTTTGAATTTGAAGTGTTCAATTAAAAGAACATGTGCTAGTCTTCAAGCCGTATTGGTTAAAGCAGCCTGCTATGGGAAATTGTATCAATTTTCAAAAATAAAAACACTTATTTTTTAACTAATTTATTATTTCTATAGAATGGTTGTTTTAATCGCTACACGAGTTCTTCCTCTTTCCTTAATCAAATTCCATGTTTTACAAATAATTTTATAGCGATTCATGCTGGCTAATGACAAAACATTGATACATGGTCTTTTTTTTCTTTTCAAAAAGCTTTTTTTGCTGTTTTTTTATTAACATTGCTTCAATGAATAGCATTCGAAAAAGAAGGTGCAACTGCTCGATTGGTTGATGTGTCAAGCTGTTAATCAGAATGGCGCCAGTTCGAATCTGTGCCAATAAATATTTCTACTATTTCTATTTGTTCCGTCAACGCTCACACGGGCTGGACTGTATTTGCCACAACCCGTTTTATCGCATGCACAATTAATGCTTTTTCACGAGTCACTCAGTCACATATTTAATGTTTCATTTAAAATACGCACAACCAAAAAATGAGCGATGATCATATTATCACAACCTTGTATTTAATGAGGTTTTGTTGCCTATGTCTTCAAATTACATGCCTTCTTTTGTGCACTTACTTTAATCCATTTACTTTCTTCAATTCTTCTTCATAATGTTCTCTTTGAAATTTTTAAAGGGCAAAATGCCACATGAAACAATTTGATGCACAGTGCGGAGTTCTGCACGGGTTGACTAGTTTACCCCTTATTTTTAAAAAGTACTTAAGCATTTTTTGCACATTTTTGAAAAAGTGTCACTATTTGTCTCGAAGCACCTAAAATGTACATGTTCCCGTTAAGTGCTGCATGTATACCCGCATATAATTTAAGCAATTTAGTACTAAAACAATGTTCACAATTAGCGGATCAATTTCTGTCTGGAAATTACAATATTACAGCTAAGTTTTCAATACTATTAAACTACTCAAGAGAAACAAATATGGTTCGACTGAGTCACATGCAGGATGTCAACCTATTCTAGAATCAACTTCTTTTTTCAAAAGCTTTATAGCTCCGAAAGAAATATCTCAAGAGCTTTTGGAAAATCTGTTGTAACATTCTCTGGCAGAAAATCTGCAGGTTCATTAACAGTATACATCAAAATATTTTAAAAACTTTGTTTGCTAACGGCTATAGTGATTGTCGGTTTAAAATCCAGTTTATTGTATGTCTGAGTTTTTAGTCTTATTAATTGCAGAACACATTGGTCTGAAATTAATAAAACTAGCAATTAATAAAATTTATAATAACCATTTTTGTAAAGAAGTGAAGCAGCTATACCAATCCAAATACCTGCTGAAATTTTACATTTGCGAGAGAACTGAGCTCATGAATCAATTTGGAACTATGTGCATTTTAAGCAGTAAGTTACAGCCCTTGAGCCTGGGCTAAGGCAGAACTACATGCAAGATACCGACAGCCCAGTTATCCCATTCAGAGACTGTTGTTTTGTCCTTGTTATATACTCATTAGTCTGGAATAGTGAATAATCGAGGTGGCAGTGGAGGCACATGTCCTCTCATTGCTGCGGAGATTACTTTCAAACTGGTTGCAAAAATTAATTTAGCACACCAACAACAGTTCACAGCCTTGTTGCTATTAAACTCTTAAATTGAAGATAAGGCTGGAAGCAGTGGCGGCTTGTGCCTTAATTAGCGGGTGGGCTTGCTGTATAAAGTTTTTTCAATAATATTAATACATATACAATGAAGAGGACTGCAGTTAGTAATGCTGAACAATATAAGATAGTCCTTATTGCAGTTGCTTCATTTCGAACTTCTCTTCTACTTCAAAGTTGAAATCGTTTTAGAAAAATATCCACTTGAGCCTTTTTTGAAAATTCAAGGTAAAAAACCTAAATTTAAAGACAAGACACCCACCCCATTCGAAATCGAGAAAAAGTGCACCTAGTGTGAGTGACCTAAAGCCAATAATTTTTTAAATAATTAAACTAGAGCGTTGAAACTCTCTTCATAAAGTTTGAAACAATCTGAAGTTTCATAATAAACAATAAAAAAATCGAATAATTTGGTCATTTTTGAGGTTATATGGCCCTACGCCTTTAAGGACTTAAAGCGATCTACCGGATCAAATTGAAATAATTTAGGTTTGTTCCACCTTAGAGTACTACAGAATAGAAAACACATATCGATAAGACCTATTATACGATTGATACTTTTTACTTTCGCCAAATATCACAACAAAAAAGAAAATTCAATAAATCTCACCCAATTGAAGTTTTTTTAGTAAAAGTTTCGGACCAATTCAGAACTTTTAACACTTAAAACCAACTATTCGGGAACAAACTCTTATTCAGAAATTCTGATCATATTAGTTCCAAACAGAAAAATAAATATATAAAAATGCCTGCAATGTGATGCAGTAGAATCGGGAGGAACCCATAAAATGGTAAATGCCAGTTTAGGATATTTACAGCAGTTTAAGATGAAAAACAAATACAAAAGAAGAACGATGGAAAAAGATAAGAGCACTTTCTTCCATTCAGTGCGCTAGCTGTATTTTGCCCTTTTTCGAGCTGTTATTTCGTACAAGTGACATGTGTCAAAACCTTCCCTACCTGCTATTGCCCTTCTACTGCTATTGGGTAAAGCTATTTTTTGGAGTGCTAGGGAGCTGGAGCCCATGCAGAAGGAATCTGGGTGGCGCGGACTTGCCGTTTTGGTGTCTGGTTGAATCGTCATGATTGGTTAGGAGCGGAGGTGTGGCAAGTCAGTTGAGGGGCAAACCAGTCGAAGCCCCAAGAATCATTCTCAGAGCTTGCAAGCACAAACACTAACAGATGGAAAACTTTTCACATTTTAGAAGCGATATGTAGAGTGTTAGAGATTTAAAATGTGTTTCATGTACCCAATTTGTTGTTTGTTAGTTTGTTTTTATACATTTTTTAGCGAAATACTAAACGTTATTTTGACATGATCTATTTAGTTCTGAACAATTTTCCTGGGTGGGCCTGGCCCACCCGACTCATAGTGACAAGCCGCTCCTAGTTGAAAGTGACTACCGGGCTGTCAGTATCTTGCATATGTAAATTTTGTCAACTGTGAGATTTAAATTTAAAGCAGGAGAATACAAAATTCTTTGTTAAAACAGTAAGATTTATGCAAAGTACTTCTTGTAATGGATATTATAAAATTATTTTTGACTTAAATTTATTCCTTTGTAAGAATAAGAAATCCTTGATGAATTCAGTTTTAAAACTTAAAACACAATAATTTATCGAAAGGTTACCTGTTCTTCCATAGTGGCATTTAAATCAACACTTTTACTAGATTGTCTACGTTTCAACCATCCCTTAAGGAAATATCCTAAAAATATGCCACAGGCGACAGCACAAGCATTTGTAACAGCTGAGCTGATTAAATTTTTCTCAATATTACCCATGAGATAAGCAAGATAAACGTGTTTCAGCGAAACACAACTCCAAAAACGATAGCTCTTCCTAGAGTTTTTTTGATAATGTTTTAATATTTCCCCAGTATGATGCAATATTTAAAATAAATAATATTTTTTAATCAAATGTTGCATCACGTTGTCCGTTGTCTGCTTCTGCGTTACAGTTACAGAAACAGCTAAAAGTAACCAAAATTAAAATTAAATCAGAAAAATATCTTATAAAGGACAAAAAAAGAAAATAAAGTTTGTAACACTAAGATCTTTTAAGTCATTCAGTTTTCAAGAGGAATGTTTCACGCTGGAATACTCAACTTAAAAATACAAAAATTGGGAATATAGAAATGAAGTGAACTGCAGCGAAAGCATGGGTTTGTTGTCATTTGGTTTCGGAATCTGTTTTGGGTTTTATTTAAGAAATACAAGAATAGGGGATAATATAAGAAACAAATTGTTTGTGGTGCAAAAGGTAGTTTATAAGCAAAAGCGCCAATTTTGTTCATTCATGTTTTGATACTTTTTGTCGGTACTAATTTATATCACATGTATTGGTTTATATGCTAACTGTAGCTTATGGTATAATATGAGCATTCAGCTTAAATTTTTGTATGAATGCGACAAATTAAAGTTTTTTTTTTTCAACATTTTGTTCGTTTGATAGTTTGTAAGGGTTAAGCAGGAAAATTCGGAAAGAAGTTTCCAGTCAAATAGCTTTCACAAACACAAAAGATTCTTGTCTGATATTTTTATCGCCTGATTTTAAGTGACATAATGATAATTTGAAAACAACTTATACGAACTTAAAAACAGCAGTATATCACTTATATTTCCTATGAAAATTGTTTTTTAGTGCTTATGCCAATTAATGTAGTTTTTTAAAACTTCATAGTGGAAAATATTATTTTGAGCAGCTCAAACGATAAAATTTAAGATTAAATATTTATGATGTAGGTTTTTTGGCTAGTGTGGTGCTACCATGTGTGGGATATTATGAACTAAAAACGTTCAATAGTAATAGATTTAAATGGAGGTGATTCACTGTGCCTGTGTTCCACTAAGTTACTTTTCGATTGCTCTTGTTTTATTGTAATCAGGGCCGATCCTAGGGTGTCGGCCGCCCGTGTGCAAAGAACTAATGTGCCGCCCCTCAAGAGTAATTTGCATATTTTGACTAATCTTAGACGTCCATAAAAATATTTCTTCAATTTTCTATATCAAGTTCTAAAAGAAGAAGAAAAAAAAATAAGAATGATGAACTCATAAAAAGGAAGAAAAGTTTTATAGTAAGAAACTTAGGTACAATTTATATCTTTGAAGAAAGTAATAGATACTAAACTTTACTAGTCGTAAAAACGCATTTTATAGTGTCTTCGGTGACATCAGAGAAAGGATAGAGGAGGGGGGTTGCTCCCAGAAGATTATCGAAATTGGCTTACAAAAAATAGTTTTAGTTAGCTTTGGTTGTGTTTGGTTGCAAGGAGAGAAAAGAGCCAGGTATATTCAAGGTGCATGGGGAAATTTTCGAAATTGAGGTCAATATCGCAATTTTAGGAACTTTTTTGAGATTTCAGGGGAAAAGTAATGTTGGAGTTCTCTCCTAAAATTCTTTCAAAATTGAAATCAATTCGAAGCTATTTTTTGTGACCGCAGCTTGGGAAAGAGCAGTGCTCTTACCGAAATTTCCGAAACTGAAGTTTTAAACAAGCAGTTTTGGGTTATCTTTGTTGACGTTGCTAGAGGGAGGGAGATTCAATCATCTCCTATCGAAAGTTTTCGAAATTAAAGTTTAAAACGCAAATTTAGGCTGCCTTTGGTGACGTTAGGAGATCTGGTGACTTTCCTCCACTAATTTCTCGGCACTATTGTTTCAAAAACTCATTTTTGGCTATATTTGAAAACGATAGGGAAAACGTGAAAATATTCCGAATCGAAAAATATTTTGGAACTAAAATCCATTTTAGACTATTTTTGAGAAGGAAGGGTTTTGGAGCTCCCAAATGGATATTTCTAAAAGCGCAATTTTATGCTATCTTTGGTGACGTTAACAAAACTGGGAAACTTCGGCAGATCTTTCGGATATTTTTCGATATTAATATCTGAAAAACACAACTATAGACTTTTGTCCATCTCACTTCGACGATTGATGGGTATATGCCCTAGCGCAGTGAAAAGTTACATAAGCCAGGCAGTTCTCCAGAGTTTTCTAGAAAATCGTATTTTACGCACTGTTTGATAACGATGGGACAAAGAGCGGGCGGGGGTTCAGTGTGCCCTCACGAACTGTTTTTTGAAACTGAAGACAATTTCAAACTGAGGGTGTGGGATTAGGGGGCTCTCTAAAGACGCTAATTGAGACTATCTTTGGTAGTAATGTTTGGGAATGGATTTTGGCGCTCTCCATCGCAAAAATTTCGAAAAAGAAACACGAAAAATGTCACTAAGCAAATTTTGATGACATTAAGAGGGACTGTCCTCTGAAAACACATTTTGGATTTTAAAGCCAACATTTTCAGGCTATGTTTGATTAAGTTAAGGTGGAAGGGGTGAATCAGAGATTTAATTGGGTCCTTAAAATCGGTGGTTCAACCAGCAAAAGTTTCCGAAATTAAAGTCCTAAAAACGCAATTTTAAGCCTTCTTTAGTTTCGTCAAGGAGGTCATGGCATCCTTTTGGATCTTCGTTTTGGAGCTACGTTTAAATTTACTACCCGAGGCAAGAGCCCTGATCTGAAACCGGGCAGTTAATTGTTGATTTTAATTCGAAAAAATTGCTGAAAAGGGGGAAAATTAGAAATTTTTAGTTCATTATTCATATATGTTTGACTCTCAGGGGAGTCGCAATTTTCCACTGTCTCTCTATGCATCCGCGATTGTTGAAAACAGAATTTGTTGTTTTAAATTCTTGCGACAGTATCTAATCAGTATAGCTTTTGTTGAATATAATATATAAAATATGTCTTCATTGTTTAGATCTATAAAAGCTTGGGGGTGGGGGGGGAGGGTAAACATTAGTGGCCTCCCTGGGCCCTGAGTGCTCCTTTTAGAAGGCACCCTTTCATGCTTCAGGAGGGGGGGCATTTCCCTTATTCCCCTCCCCTGTATCCATGCCTGATTACCGGTTCTGTCACAAATTTTGCAACTAAATGAAGCATGTGTGTAAAGAGTAGATATTAATGGACAATGAACCAACACAATGTTCCCTAACAATCTATTTATCTTAAACTATGCTATGCTGTCGGGAAATCGGCACTTACTTTGATAATTGAACATTTAAAATTCAGCATATTTATTTGACTTATTATTAAGTTATCTTGTGAGAAATTCTTGAGGAATTTTGCTTGATTCAAAGAACTATATGATGCGGCCTGCGGCCGCCCCTTGCTTTAGCCGCCCTTGTGCGGTGCACACCCTGCACACCTGCTAGGATTGGCCCTGGTTGTAATTTAAGTCATACTTGGATTTTCGAGATGTTTTGTAAGGAAGGATTTTTATTTTTTATAATGTTCCTTTGCATCCATTAATGAATCCTTAACTCCAGTTGGTTTCATTCAATTTTGACCACTTTTTCGTTTCTCCATTCCCCTGAAATAACAAGTCTTACCAGTAAAGCAGCTAAGTTACTGGATCCAGTTCAGCCTTGTCACAACAAAACATTTCCCTGCAAGTTAAACGTTACCAAAACATATCCTCAAATTAATATGTCGTGGCGCGAGTTTCATTGTTGAAACACGCAAGTTACTCGATCATCGTCTATTATATGAGGATTTCATACAATAGGTGTAGATCTGCTGTCTCGACATGAAAAAGGATGGATAGCCTCAAGTTCATTCGCGACAATAAAATTAAAAATATAAGATGATTTGTGTCGATAAATGTGTTTCTGTTGTAAAAGATGCAATCAAGAGGTATGCATAGCAAGATGTTCATTGGACTTTCTTTAATCCGATCACCCATTGGACAGAACAAAAGTGTTTAGATTACGGGGGTTTTCATTATAGAGGGAGACTGGATAATGCATTTATGTATTTGTCCGGACCATCAAAATGTGTTCCAAATATCGGAGTGTTCACTTAAGACAGTGTTCAGGTAGATTCCTCTGTATAAGAGAGAGATCATTGCTATACCATTGTAAGGTTTGTTGTAAATGTCAAAATACATATTATTGCACTTAATGCTTAAAAATGTATTATTAATATCACTTAACTAAAAAAGTGCATGTTAAAATTTAAAACCATTTTTTGCAATAAAAGTCAGTATAACAAAGAAACTTTTTTCATTTATTTGTCTAATAAATAAAAATACAATCACACACACACACAAAAAAAGAAAAAAAGATTGGCCGAATAACATGCATATGTTTCCAATTTAAAAGAAACCAAATCTAAATATCATCATGAAAATCTCCAAAAAAAAAAAGAGAAAAATACAAAGGCCACCAAAATACGTTTCAAATAAAAGAATAGTTGAGTTAGAGAGAGTTAGAATAGTTACACTAGTCTTTCTAAATACTTGATGGGGGAAAACGGTATTAAAACCAAACTTTATTACAAAACTCCTGTCGCACAATGTTTAAAATTAAATAATGTGGAAAAAGTGACCAACACTGCAAGGTACCACCTCAAACCAAATAGGGGTAAAATTTTTACTCAGGCCTCAGAATTTTAATTTCAAACAAATTGAGTTGTTAATGTGGAAATTGAATATTTCCAATAACAAAGTCAAATGTTCAACTCACAAAACATCCAAATGTTTTTGGAAAGATGAAAACTGGGTGAGCCTTTCTTTCACAACATTTAAATTTAAAAGAAAAAAAAGATATTGACGGAAGGTTCTCCAAACCTAAGACCTTCATTTTGCTCAACCAAAGTTAAGCCAAAATTATGTTTTTAAAACTTAAATTTCGGAAAAAATGAGGAGAAAAAATTTCAAACAACATCCTTTCCCCTAATGTCATCAAAGATGACATGCAATTGCGTGTTTAAAACTTCAATTTATCAAAATTTTCCGCGGAAGAGTCTCTAACGCGATTTTTCCCCCGTAACATAATTCAAGATGACCTACAGTTGCATCCATAAGAGTTCAATTTCAAAATGTTTTGGGGTTTACACCCCTGAACTCGACTCTCTCGGACATCATCAAAGATTGTTGGAAATTTAGATTTTAGGATTCAGTTTCAAAAACTTGGCAGAGGATAGTCCTAGTCCCATGTGGTCTAGTGGTTGAGACTGTTGCCTTTCCCCAGCTCTCCAGACGACCTGGGAAGGATTCCTAGCATGGGTTATCGGAAAAACTTACCACCTCTCTTGTGCAAATTTTAAAATTTTTCTGCTAATAAATAGAAAGCTGTGGAGAAAAGAGCAGAGTCCCTGAGCTACATTCCTAACCTCTAAGATTGACACAGACAACGTAAAACCCTTTTAAGGTAAATACACCAGTAGTAGCCACTATAAGGTTTACATTTTAAAAATAAGGATTCTAGAGGTTCCAGTGGATTCAAACTTGCAGGAGGTAGACCTCAGGCTATAGTGTAGTGGGCAGTTCAAGGAGGAGTAGGTAGAGCATCATGGAAAATTGTTAACTATTTAATACGGTCGCCTGGATTGTCGATGTTTTTTCAGCTGTCTTCTAACACTTCTCTGTAACGAGGTATATAAACATTGTGTTGTATTATGAATAGAACAATGCTCAAAAATAATATTTTTAGAGCTGTAACCATGTTATGAAATGTGAAAGATCATGTTTGGAATGTTTTCAACTAGAAATAGTTGGGGTTTTTTGGCTGACAGTTTACCTGGCCATTACTGGTACCAAAAAAGTTGGGAAATTCAAAAGTGGCCACCGAGTGGCCACTACTGAATCAGGAAAGTTTTTCATAAATCAACTCAATTTTCCTTTCAATAGGTTGTAATCTCTACATAAAAACCTGCCTCATTTCTAACATGATATTATTGTGTGATCTAGTAGTGGCCACCCGGGTGCCACTTCTGTAAAGCAATATGGTCACTACTGATTCATGTACATTATATAATGGCCACTGATGGATCAAATTTGAGGTTTGAAAAAAATTGAACAAATTGACATTCTGGCACTTTTAAAAAATGGGACGATTAAGGAAGAGAAAGACTATAATATGCTCATTGAGTTTCAAATTAGGTAATTGATAGTGTAGGCCCACAGTTTAAAAAAGCCACAAAAATATGCTTTACTGTGGCGACTGCTAGTGCATTTACCTCTTCCATGGACAGGCCTGGATTACTCAACAGGCCTTCCCCTAGGCCCGTACGCCCTGGCCTAAGGGCGCATATCACGGGGGAGGGGGGGGAATTATTAAATAGCTTGTTGGTTAAAAAAACAGGAATTTGGAGCGCAAGTACAAAAAGAGGAGAAATATTCTACTAGAACTGAGAGAGAGATTGCAACTTGCTTGCTGAGCAGGTAAAAAAATGAAGGGTGAAGGGCATAATGCTTGATCGAAGTTATCCCTTTTCTAAGCAAAGCAGATAATTTTTAATTTCTTAGATTTAAGCAATCATTTCTTGAAAATACAGATTTTTTTAAGGAAAAACACTTATTAGAAGTAAGTGACACACAGTAAAATTAGAAAAAGCCATGATATGTAAAATTCCCAGTTATAACACTTGTTTATGGAACAATTTTTCTCTTTGGTAGTCTAAATCATGTCAGTAAGTATGAGTTTTGCAATTTACAATCTATTCATTAATTTTTATTTATGACTGCTAATAGTCAGGGACGCCCAAAATTCTAATTTTTGGGAAGGGGGAAATTATCAGTTTACCGGATAAAACTTCAAAGCTTACCGAATAAAAAATAGGAGCATGGTACTACTAGTAGTTTTCTAAATTATATGTGACTAGCAATAATTTAGTAGTTACTAAAATTATGTTTACAATAAATAGCATAAATAATCAGAAAAAAAATAAAATATTAAAGTACTTAAAAAATAATGTACCAGACAATACCGGATATTTACCGCCAAAGTTTTATGATAGGTTACAAATGTTGTAAAAATTCTGAATTTGTGAAATATGTAACATTTACGGACTTTTTAAAAATTTTATCTTCGAAAATTCCCTGATTTCTGTATTTTATCGATATGCAGAACATCCGCAATTAATTCTTCAGACCAATTTTATTTAAAAAAAATCTTCATTAACTTAAGACATAGCTGTGAATTAATGATAACTTTTTTTGAGTCTCTTGAATCAACACGGATGGCTTAAAGTTTTTGCATCGAATGCGATTGGCAAAATTAAAAGTCTAAAAGTTCTCAACTACACACTAAGACACATAAGTAGGGTTAAAAATAATGCTAAATACATAATTATAAAAGTCCAAAAGGTAAAATCACAAGAAAAAGAAAAATGAGCATTAAAGAAGAGGATGCAATCGGATTTAGAAATGTGTGAAAAATTGGGATTAACACTTAATAGCGTAAAAAATGGCTGAGATGCGTAAGTTAAAGCTAATTTGTAGAATTCGATAAATATGCATGTTCTTGAACTCAAAATACATGACCAATTGTCAATTTCCATGATTTTTGAGCATTTTTTGCCGAAAATCATGATTTTCCATGACCGTTTTTGATCATAGCCGAAATCCATGACTTTCTAGGTGCATGGACACCCTGCCTTTAGTAGTATTGAAAACTTATGCTACCAATTTCCTATATCCATTGATACCTTGGTAAGTTGTAGGAAACAAATTGTTTCAGAATTACATTGAATTTTGTACTTACTATTTTCTTATGAACTAGTGGTACACGGCTTTTCCCGTAGTAGAAAAATTAAAAGATCTTTTGGTTCGCCTATGTATTTACAAATAATGTATGATGACTTTCTAGAAAATTGGCTTGCCCATGTTACGGATCCACGTTATGATAACTTGGTGATTTACACGTCCATCTTAAAATTTTGCTCGGGAAAATGTTCTTAAAATAGGAATAGAAAACGAACAAAATCGAATTTTTGAAAAATCGCTTTAAGGTGCACATTCCCATGCTACAAACTAACTTTGTGCCAAATTTCATGAAAATTGGCCGAACAGTCTAGGCGCTATGCGCGTCACAGACATCCAGACAGACAGAGATCCAGATATAGACATATACAGACTTTCAGCTTTTTTAATAGTAAAGATGATTTCGTAGTGATAATAATTATTCAGTTCATACTTACCAAAATCCATATGTAGAATACTTATATAAGTACATTCATTTTCTTTTACTTTATTTTTTATATTAGCGTACAAAAAATACAAATACAAATTTTCTACTAAAAACTTTTTATTTTATCCTAACTATGTATGCACTTTGAAGAAAGAAATGTACAATAAAAATGTGAATAATATATTGGTACTTAATGTAACTATCATATTGAATCAACTTTATCCATCAGTTATTTGAATTTAAAGTAGGTTATGTGAATTCTAAGGAAAGGATGTTAGATAGCCACTACTGACTCATGCATGTGGCCACTACTGAAAATCTCAGATTTTGGAGTGGCCACTATTGGATCAAATATGAAATTTGGAAAAAAATTGATAAAAAATTGAAATTCTGGCATTTTTAGAAAATGGGACGATTTAGGAATAGTTGGGCTATAATACGTTCATTGAGCTAAAAAATTGGCATTAATATTGTAGACCCACAGTTTAAAAAAGACATAAAATATGCTTAACTGTGGCCACTACTAGTGCGTTACCTTATGACTTCAACTTAAAAAAATTGCTGAGGAAAGCTCCCAATTCCCCTCCCTAACAACATCGATGTTCATTTGAAATAGCATATTTGCAACTTTCAAATTTGTGCTACGGGAATGTCTCGGGAACACATCCAAATGCTACCAAAGATGACATACTATCGCGATTTTGAAACTTCAGCTGAGAAAAAATGTTTGAGCATCACCTGAGATCATCTAAAATTCCATTTCTTGGACTTTACTTCCAAACCATTTTCAGTCTCTGTTGCATTTTTGATACCTTTATTTCGAAATACATCTGAGAGAGTGCATCATCTTTCCTCCCAAATATAGTTTAAGATGGTCTAAACTCCAGTTTCAGGTTCCAAATTTTGAAAATCTGAGGGTTAACCAAGGGAGACTCCCCAACCCCCCTTGCACCATTGAAAACAGATTAAAATTGAATTTTCGGAACATCATTTTCGAAAAATTACTCGAAGAGAGTCCTTGAAGCTCATCCCTGTTCTTAAAGTAACCAGTGGATTGATGCAGGTATGCCCTTCAAATAGGGCAATAGAATATCCCTAAATTTGGAGGTCCTGGAGGAGGGCGAATGTGCCTCATGTAGGGGCATATGTAAATGATTGTTTGGGTATTTTTATTTATTTATTTTTTTGTTACATCTCCTATATTTGAGCATGCACATTTGAAAGGGTTAAAAAAATATAAAATAAAATAAAAAAGGTCAGTTTTTTGAAAGAAACAAAAAAAAATGTTAATTTTTGCCCCCCCCCCCTCCTATACCTAAATGTTATAGGAGTACTGGCCCAGGAGATTCATTTTAATCTCCTGGTGCAGCCCTTGCATAATAAAAGGTTAGACACCACTGGTCTTCGGTAATTAAGAGCCAGAATTTATTGATGTGAGTTGGCCTTATAG